>NC_142930.1:11457734-11465234 GCF_046866305.1 Octopus bimaculoides | reverse complement strand
ATGGCTTCAATTTAAAATCGGTTTTTTAAAGTTTTTCCCCTTACAGAAAAAAGTTTCCATTATCGCATCATGTATCATCAAGGCAAGTTTTTCACCAAAACCTTTCGATAATTTATATCGCCTGCAATTTTTATTTCGTATTATCTCGATAAAAATGCAACAAAATTTCTGGGGGGGGGGGGGGTTGTCTCAAATCGTACATCGAAGAAAACTTTCGTTTAAATCGGTTTACATAGTTCAATATACAAACATTATTTCTTATATCAAATATACTCACTCAACTCACCCACGTAATACATGCATATGTATGCCTGAGTACGTATATACATATATGCTTATAGGGAAATAAAGGTGCATATATATATATATATATATATATATATATATATATATATATATGTAAATCACGCGCACTTTTCTACTATCTCTCTCCCTCTCTTGTTCTTCATCCTTTCTGTTTTTCTGTCCCTTTTCCCGTTCCCCTCTCTCTCTCACTCCTCCTCTTCCTCCTTGACTCTCTCGCCGCTGACATGTGACGAAAGGGGTTCTTTCTTTCTGCCCACTGGTCTTCCTAAAGAACAGGCGTGTTTTTTTTCTGTCTTTTCTACTTACAATAATGTTTCTATCGTCTTGGCTCAACAGCCCTCACCGTTTGTTTTTACTGTCTTGTTCTAACTGTCCTGTTCTTGTTAACACTTTCACCCTCCGCAAAAAATTCCAAATTTTATTTAATTTGCTTTGCGGGAAGGACTGTTCCAACGAAGTCACGTATTGGCCTTACCTTCGAAACGCGGAGTGGTTGGAACAGGGACAACTGACGAAGGGATGTACTCTTTATGTTGCATGTCTCGTTTCTCTGATTGTTTTTTTACGTTGCTCGAAAAAAAGTTCGTTTTCTGTTTTCGTTTTTCTGTTTTCGTTTCTCATTGTGTTTAACGTTTTTTAATGTCCTGTACCCATCTATACATGTATGTATACATATAGATGTAGGTATGTATATATATATATATGTATGGATATATGCATATATCTATATGTTATTTATACTATATATATATATATATATATATATATATATATATATATATATACATATATAATATATTATATATACGATACATCATATATATAAATAATATACATATGTATAAAGTATAAATATATATATATATATACTAGCAATGCATCCCGGCGTTGCCCGGGTGTTATGACCTACAAGCACATTGAATTATTTGCCCCTTTCTTATGGGCAGAATCGGCACAGCTGATACATAGTTAATGGAATAATGGAAGTTATTGTTTGTTAAATAGTGAAGGGCGAGGGTACAATTTGCATGAAAGTACTTTCTGTTCTTTAGAAGGATCAGAAACTATGTATTGTTTCATCGTATAAAAGAGGGGTTAATATGATTTTGTCCAGAAATTACGTTTTCATTATCTAAATTTCCCCATATCCCCACCGCAATTTCTTAATTTGTAACTTATTTTTCGAATTTTTTGTTATCTACGTAGAAAAATACAGATATTACGAATCTGACAATTTTTTATAGTTTAATTTTTCTTAAAGAATCACTCAATGCCCCCTCCTCCACCTCACCCACCCTTCACCTACCAGCTTTCAAAGAGCTAAAATCTTCCAATCTTTTACTTTTGGCTGATGTTTCCCGCATGCGTAAAATTCTACTGAAATAGTAGATTTAAAAATACCAGACTACCACCAGAAAACCCGACATAGTAGAAACGACTTTATTTCTGAAGAAACTTCCCCGTTTTCCAAAAAGCTAAAAGTGAAACATTGGGAGTGTGTAGCTTTTTGAAAGTGGTGAGGTAATGGGTATAATTGCTTTCTTTTAGTAACTGTTGCACATCTAATTAATAAGCAGCTTTCTCCATTATAATATAGATATTACGAGTAATGAAGTTTTTTAATGACTACAATTGTTAGACGATACACATGAATTAATGTGACAGAGCGCTTGTACTTGTCGTACACGTGTGTGTGTGTGTGTGTGTGTGTGTGTGTGTGTGTGTGTGTGTGTGTGTGTGTGTGTGTGTGTGTGTGTGTGTGTGTGTGTGTGTGTGTGTGTGTGTGTGTGTGTGTGTGTGTGTGTGTGTGTGTGTGCGTGTGTGTGTGTATAGATATTAAAAACACAAAAAATTCAAATGTAGGTGCAAACGTGTCATTATTCCTTGCGTCATATTTCTATATCCTGAATTTATAAATTTTTTTCTTAAATACATGCAACGGGATTCAACACAGTAAACGTGAGCCCAATTGTCTGACAATTCATTGGTCAGTCGAGTGCTATAGAAGAAAAGACTTATTTAATTCAAGCAGTCGCGCACTGGGTATGAACACATCCTGTATTGGAAGCAACATCAAAAACTCCACATTCGCACCAAGGAACACGTTCGACCAGACCTGCAGAAACGCCAGCCCCTGGATTTCACAATATACATCAGGGACACTAAACATAGTATTAACATCCTTCGAACCAAGGAGGCCATCGTCATACAAAAGTTGGCCAGGCTACCAGTCTGAGCTTGTCAAAATCCTATCTCGTCTATCATTTCTTCACGTGCCCTGATGAAAAGGCCATAACACCGAAATATCGAAATACAAGGTAAACAAACAACCGTTGTTTTGTTTTCACTTATGTTGTTCATTTATCATTTTCCATGTTTGAGCCTTATCATATATATTGCCTCCGACAACTACTCCTGAATCTTCTCTGAGATATATATTTCCTACCTGCTGCAAAATATATTGCCTACCAGAACCAACACTTATCCGCCAGGAATTAACCATATTTTCCAGCTGCTTCACAATTGAGTCTAAGTCCCTGTTCAGAGATGTGGTAATTATCTCTGTCGTGTGGATGCAGTGAGAACGTCTACTGTGTCCCTTCCTGATGGCTACGGCTTCATAATCTCCGTTGCAGCTGTTCGTGCAACATAATATGTTCGTTACATTGTTTAATGTACAGCCAGCCAGATTTCTGAATACCTTATTTTTTTCTAACATATATATATATATATATGTATATATGTATGTATGTATGTATGTATATATATATATATGTATATATATATATGTATGTATGTATGTATGTATGTATGTATATATATCATCAAATTTAACCTGAACAGCCAGTATGTATATGATAGATAGATAGATAGATAGATAGATAGATAGATAGATAGATAGATAGATAGATGTAATTATATATACATATATGCATGTATAAATACACACACATACTACACGTACGTATGTATTTGTATATAAATATATATATATATATATATATATATATATATATATATATATATATATATATGATTTAATAAAAATTCTCCGCAAAATGAATAATGAATACACATATCACAAAAAATATATAGACCTTACAGATGACATATAAAAGGTAGCGACAAATATTCAACTTTCGGTGGAAACATCTACAGAAGTCATATTGACCCTGTCAAAACACATGCCAAGATCACTTCATCCATAAGATAAAACTTTGACGTTATAGAAATGTTCATGATGGATTTATGAAATTTAATGCTAAAAAACACTTACTGGCAACTCGTACAAAAATTTGAAGAAACCTTGATATACATGTTAAATTTATGGTGCCGTTCTGCATTGAAATTAACATGTTTAAACGAAAACCTGTTTCATATGAGCATAAACGCACATATATCTATACACACAGGGACAAAAATACATTTCTCAAAATACAATGTCTATATACCAAAAAGATTTTATAACATTTTTCTAACATTTTTCTAAAATTTTTCTGACATAATTTAAATATATACTTTAACCATGTAACACAATCCTTCTGTAGTTTTTTCACTCTTATTATCTTATATATATATATATATATATATATATATATATATATATATATATATATATATATATAAATGCATATATGTGTACGCATATATACATACGAAAATATGAAAACCCTTAACTAAAATGATAAAACCGGAACACATGTATCTGGCATATGTCTAAAAGAAAAACTGTATTTATACATATATATATATATATATATATATATATATATATATATATATATATATATATATATATACATACACATATATATATACACATATATATATATATATATATATATATATATATATATATATATATATATATATATATATATAGTGAGAATTTACAAAAAAAAAAACAAATGACAACAAACATGTAATAGTTTAACGCTCTCCACATATATATATGTATATATGTGGAGAGAGAAACAGAGACAGAAACAGGAAGACAGACAGCGATAAATATATATATGTGTATATATATATATATATATATATATATATATATATATATATATATATATATATATATATATATATATATATATATACGTATACACACATATATGTATATATACATCAGTATACATGTAAGCACATACATAATGTGTGTATGTGTATATGTGAGTGCGTGTATGTGTGTATTTTTATGTTCGTGTGTGTGTATTTGTATGTGCGTGTGTATATGTATGTGCGCGTGTGTGTGTGCGTGTACACCAAAATGTGCGATTAAAAGTGAAAGTGAATATGTATTAAAATTGATCTGGTTTATATTATTTTTCCTATGACGTCCTTTTCGTTTCGTCTTTTTTATTTATTTTTCTCTTTCGACATGGAATCAGTGCTCGACTGAAGAAGTTCTGCTTGGCAAAACGCTCTTCTAATTGATTTTCTTTCTTTTAGTTTCTATTTCAACATAGTATATATTTAATTTCTAAAATACAAGTAAAGCGATTACAATTCAAATACCGAATCAAATTTCTTAACGTTTTCTACCTATCACGTTGCACAGTAACACATCAAAAAAAATGAATATGTAATTTATGATAGGCACTAGGGATATAATTGCTATTTCGACCTCATTCAGTTCTGCCTAGACAGCCAGCAGTTTAATATTCTTTTGTCTTTCTTATTCTCTACACTGTCTGATGAAAGTTCTCTTCAGATTGAATTTTTACAAAAGATAGGGAAGACATTATTAAGCTTTGTTTTATTAAACCTCGCCTTGTTTGTTCCATTTCATGCACCGTAATGCTTCGTGAGATATTGCACAAACCAATTTTCAAGACATAATGCATCTAGACAGAGTGAATGTGAGAAAGTGTTTTCATGGATTCAGTTGGCTGATTGCTATTTTCATCTTTGAGAAAAATAATTGCAAAACGAGAAATTGCTCTCAGTCTGCCGTGAATGCTAAATTTCTACTACAAACCATAAACTCTGACATTTCTGTTTCTCATAAACAGCGGATTTTAGGTAATGAAATACAAAAATGACAGACTAGTGGGATTCTCAAAACATCATTCTAATTCAAATATATTCAGTTATAACTCGATAACCAACAGTTTATTTATTATTTGGAAAAGATCTCATAAGATCGAAACATTATTAAAAATGTATATTTTAATAAAACTTTTGATTTA
The DNA here is from genome assembly GCF_046866305.1 of Octopus bimaculoides. Classification (NCBI taxonomy): domain Eukaryota; kingdom Metazoa; phylum Mollusca; class Cephalopoda; order Octopoda; family Octopodidae; genus Octopus; species Octopus bimaculoides. The sequence goes on along the minus strand of NC_142930.1, from coordinate 11,459,739 downwards.
TAAAGAAATGCATTCTTCCGGTCTTCAAATTACAGTTCAATATATATTTGTGTGCGAATAAGTGTGTATGTGTGTCTGATGAATGTGTGTATGCAAGTAGTCTTTGAAGACAAGATTATGTTCGATTTTAACTTTTGTACTTAAAAGAATTTTCATCATTCCTTATCAGTCTTTTATACTAAATGTCTAACAAAGGTGACACTACCAAAGTCCAGTAACGTTACATGACCTTTTTAGTGTCATCGTCAGGCTCTGATGACAGTAATAGTGGCGTGTTGTTGCTTAATCACTTTCTCAATGGGTCGCAAAGTATCATGATTAGTACTTAAATATAAACACACTTATACACACATACACTGCTATCACCGAGAAAATCGTTTTCACTGAATTTCAAATTATTAAACATGTCCCAGTAATATTCATACATTACGTTGTTTAAGTTTCATTTGTTTGTTGACTTTTCGTTTATATTATGCTTATTTTTTTAGTATAGCTTCTATTGTAAGACGGAGAGCTGGCAGAATCTCTGATACACCGAGCAAAAAGGCTTAGCGGCATTTCGTCGGTTTTTACGTTTTGGGTTCAAATGCCGACGGGATCGATTTTGCCTTTCATCATTTCGGGGTCGATAAGTACCAATTAAGTACTGGTGTCGATTTAATCCACTTAGTCCCTCCCCGAAATTGCTAGCCTTGTGCCAAAATCTGAAACCAATATAACTTCCATTGCTAAGCTTCTTATATACAAGGGGATGCTGAAGGGTTTCTGGCTTTGAGTAAAAAAAATACAGGAGGACCAGTTAATTATGATTTTATTCAACATGTTCCCCTCTTAGATTCACACACTTACTCCAGCGGTCCTTCAGTTTTTCTAAGCCCTTTCACGATACTCTTAAAGCATCCGCTCGTAGAATAAATTTTAAAATTAAGTCAACGGTTAGGGGTTTTCTTAATACCGAAAATGAAATCCTCAAAAATCAACACACAGGAAAAATGCATATGAAGCAAACTATGAAATTTACGAGGCATTAATCTTGGAGCAATCTGGCGAAGATAATTTCATAATTAAATAACATTATTCTGCTGAGCCCTGAGACTTACTACAAGTACTCGAACAACACGTTGCTACTAGTGTCATCTCGTTCTCATGATAAGACTGAGAAACTCTTGAAATGTTGAAAAGAAGTACGAAACGTCAATGTTACAAAATATTAAACATGGAGACGATAATATTTTAACGCATTTCTCAAATAAAACCGTTCCCTACTTCCTCACACACACAGATACATACACACACATACATAAATACACACACACCACATACAGACGTGCACATACACTCCACTCATACGCACACACATACAGCACTCTCACGCACGTGTGTATGTATGTATATGAAATGTATTTTTATATTAACACCAATAAACAAATATGTTATCCTCATCAAATTAATTAAACCAAACCAGTACAATACAAAGGTATGAAATAAACTGACTGAAAACCCCAACACTTCCAGAGTCAAATATCTAATTTAAGAACCATACAAATCACAAACAGGTCAACAGATGAATTCCACAAACAAATATTAGAATCCAACATTAAAACTTATAAACGTATAGACGATCGTACCTATAACTACATAGTACTCAATCAATCAGGTAATCTTAGAAGCATGAACACTATGGAAGAAACTTAATTGAACCGAGAATTCGCTCCTCAGCTGCCTAAGGGATACCATCTGGTATCGCCACCAAGAGGCGGGATCACTACTTCTATCTGAGTAAACAGCCTTTGAAACATATCTAATGCTGCCTGGAAATATACAAACTTAGTAACTCAAACCAGTGTCATAATTACAAGCTTAACTACTTGGAGCCCGATTTCATTGTTGCATTAAATTACCAAATCAATAATTACTCAAGTCAATCAACACGTAAAGAAAAAGAACAAAAAATAACGAATGAATAACAAATTAAACTGATCAACACAAGTGCAAGCGTGGCTGA
>NC_142930.1:11437734-11452734 GCF_046866305.1 Octopus bimaculoides | reverse complement strand
TATATATAAACAAATAGTAAATGAGTATATGCATATATACGTACAGGTATGTGCATACCGACATCCACCTGTATGTATAGGTGCATATCTGGGTACAGGACATTGCAAACAAAACGTAGACAAGAAAACACACAAGCCACATAGAGAACATTTTCCTTCATCAGCTACCCCCGTTTTAACACCAGCGTTTCGAAGAGCTGGGTAGGACGCATCGTTAAAACGGCTCTTCCAATGGACCGCAAATTAAATTTGTATACACAACTTAAACCTTCCCATGGAGGAATGTAGTGGCGGACAAAAAACAAGACAGGAACATATATATATATATATATATATATATATATATATATATATATAGAGAGAGAGAGAGAGAGAGAGAGAGAGAGAGAGAGAGAGAAAGAGAGAGAGTGAGAGAGAGAAAGAGAGAGAGAGAGAGAGAGAGAGAAACATACATACACACATACATACATGCATACATACGTAGGTAGGTAGGTAGATAAGTAGGTAGACAGACAGGCAGACAGACAGACAGAAAGCTAGCTAGCTAGCTAGATAGATAGATAGGTTTCTTTATTAGCCACACAGGGCTCAACACAGAGGGGACAAAATACAAATGTAGAGTTTTTCTTTTCGAGGGGGTCGAAAACAAAGCAGAAAAAAAAACAAAAGTGGGGACAACGATGAAAAAAAAACATCGCAAAACGTTTGGGGTATTTACAAAAAATACGAAATAATACAAAAAATTCCCAATAATGGGGAGGTTATCCGTGGAAAGAAAAACCTACGAAAAGACCACGGTAACCTCGGTCTTTAGCGTCACAGTTTGTTAAATAAAATTTCTTTTATTTAAGCAAGAAACGTAAGTAACTCTCTGTTTACAAAATTTTAAAACGTTTTATAGAATCATGGTCAAGGTGGCTTCGTCATTTATACGTGCCATTCTTGCTACATGTATCCATCTTTTTTCGAAACATTTGCTAGACAACACTTGCCTCTCTACTCTCACCTTCCTTTTCAAGTGATACTTGAAAAAGTTGATGAGAGATTGACCAGAGAGGAAAGTATTTGTCTCTAATCCTTTCAGACGCGTCCACCAGATGCATTCTTTGGCCATAGCCACAAGTACGATAAATACAGCTCTTCCTTCCCGTTTAAAGGAAGGAGGCGTGACGATATTGACGATAGACTCGGTTGATAAACCGACTCGTCCCACACGCGACAGCAGTCGTTCGACATAAGCCCACAGCTCCGAAATGGTTGGACACTGCACGAGTGCGTGCAGAACGGTTTCATCGCTCTGACCGCATCTCGGGCAGGTCGGCCCCGCATTTCGCGAGCCGTGTCTATAGAGCTTATCCCGAACGGGTAGCGCCTCTCGGTAACACTGCCAGGTCAGGGATCTCTGGAAGTTGTCCATAGGTCCCGGCCCGAAAGTCGTCCTGAACAGGCGGGTCAGGTATTCCTCGTCGACTCCCAGGTTCGCCCCGAGATCGTCGTCGTACCTGCCCTCCACTAATCCCCTATAGAATGACTTCGTTGTGATGCAGCCGCTCAAGGTCGACCCAGAACGGCAAAGTTGTTGCAGAGCAACGCGACACTCACGGTGCCATTCGCCATTCCTCGGCCTCTTTTTGATCCATGACTGCAGCTCGGTCATGGAGACGAGCTGCGGGAAAGCGCGTCGCACAAACGGCGACCACACCTGTTCACCGTCGTCTACGTAGAGCCGGAGATGTCGCAGTCTCAGCGCATGTCTGCGCATCATCAACCACGGCATGCCCAGCCCTCCTTTCAGCGGGTGTTGGCAACAAACGGATCGCCTAACCATCGGAACGCTTCCTTTCCACAAAAAGCGGAAGAGGATGCGCTCCATTTCGGTGATGGCGCGATCGGGACAAGGCACGACGGTCAGGCGGTATTCGATGACGGACGCGATGTACGCGTTCGCCACCTCCGCCCGACCTTTTAGGGACAGCTTCCTCTCGGACCATTGCCGGCAGAGAGTGGCCACCCTACTCGTTATCTCGTCCCAGTTCTTCTCCGTTTGCAGGTCCGGACCGAACCAGACTCCGAGCAACTTGACCGGACCGTCCGTCCAGCGTCCCACTACTGAGGCGCTGCCGGTCGGTATGGGCTTGCTCTTCCAGGTGCCGAGCAGCAAACCCACCGACTTATCCCGGTTGATTTTCGCTCCCGTCACCGCTTCGTAGTCTTTCAGCGTCTCGCCGACAAGCTCCATGTGCTCGTGGCTAGACGCTATGACGGTGACGTCGTCCGCGTATGCCGACACGCTCGTCCCGCACCCCAGTTCTCGCGGGATGCCCCTCAGCGTCGCCAGCTTCCGCAGTAGTGGCTCGAGAGTCAATACGTACAGGAGCGGCGACAGGGGGCATCCCTGACGAACCGAACGTGCAATGTCGAAGGGTCCCGATAGACGTCCATTGACGCGAACAACCGAACGGATGCCTGTGTACAAGGCAGCCATCCAGCCGCGGAAAACGGGACCGAAGCCGGCCGCTTCGAGGACGGCCTCCAAGTATCGATGGTCTACCCTATCGAAAGCTTTCGATTGATCCAAATTGATCAGGGCCCCACCCATGCCAGGTTCCTTAACTACCCTCTCTATGATGTAGCGCATCAGATGGAGGTTGTCATGGATGCTCCGGTCCGGCACGGTGCACGTCTGCTCCGTGCCGACCAGTTTCTCGATGACAAGCGCCAACCGCTTGGCTAACACCTTGGCCAAAATTTTCATGTCTGCATTGAGCAGAGTGATGGGCCTAAAGTTATCTATGGCGTCCCCCTTGTTTGGATCTTTCTTCAGCAGCGTTACCGCTCCTCGGCTCACAAAACCGGGAATGCTCCCGTTCTGCTGCCAGTTGCAGTACACGGCCGCCAAGACTTCTCCAAACAAGTCTGGCATACAGTTGTAAAGCTCGTAGGGCAGACCATCCAAACCCGGAGATTTGTCCGTCGAGCAACCCGCCATCGCGTCCCTCACCTCCTCCGCCGTGATGACCCCTTCGCAGCACTCCGCCTCTCTTGCCGAGAGTCGTGGCAAGCTGTTCAGGTAGGCACTAAAGTCCACCCTGCCTTCTCGCTCGCCACTCCTCCCGAACAGTCGGACAAAATGCCGCTGAAACGCCTCGCACATCTTGCTCGGCTCGAGCAATTCGCGCCCCTGTTCGTCTACCAGAGACCGGATGGTGGCTCTGTTACCCCGCTGCGCCTCCGCCACCCGGGCCTCTCGTGCGGCTCCAACACCTTCATTCCTCAGAGCACGCATTCTTGCCCTGACAGCACACCCTTCGTGTTTAGCATTGAAGTGTTGGTCGAGGGCCAACCTCGCCGCTAAAGCGTCGGATGCGATGCCACTTCGCAATGCCTCTTCTAACTTTATCACTAGCTCCCCCTCTACTCTGTTCCTCTCTACAGCTAGTGCCCTGCTATACCTTATTGCTTCCGCCCTTACTGCTCTCTTGAGGGCAAACCACCATTTGTTGTTGACGATGGCTCCCGTCAAAGCCCTCTTTACTGACGTGCTAATCCGGTCTCTGAAAACCTGTCTCGACGGGAAAGACGCGTTTAGTTTCCAGTAACCGGGACCCTGCCTATGTGCCTTATCTAAGTCTAGCGTACACGTCACAAGTTTGTGATCCGTGTAGCTGACTATGTGGAACTGTGGACATCCTAAACTATCCCTATCTCTTGTCCTGCACACTATCCTATCTAGATACGACCTCGACGACCCCATGCGGTTGCTCCAAGTCCACGTTGGCACATTTGGGTGGTCGAGTCGGTACCTGTCAGACAACTGGAAGCGTCTGAGCAGGTCTATGAGGCCTTTGCATCCCCTTCTAGTTTTGTCACTCCCCACGTAGTCTAGATGCGTGTCCAAGGTAGCATTCCAATCCCCCACTAAAAGTAAGGGACGAGACGTTCCCAGGAATACTTCTAGACGTCGAAAGAAGTCTGACCGACCTGTTAAAGGAGGCACATAAACTGCCAGCAACCGAAAAGCGCCTCCATCGCTGCCGTCCACATCTAGGACAACCAGTCTACCCTCCGGGTCCGTAAATATCGTCTTTACTTGGAGATCCAGACTCTTGCGAAAAAGAACCGCCGTGCCACTACCGCCCATCCTCGGCAGACAGGGAGAAAAATAAATGTTAAACTGTCCGCCAAACATGGACTTTAGGGCCCGCGGTTCATGGAGTCTGGTCTCACTAATGGCTATGATATCTAAATTGTGTGACTTGATGTCATTTAAGAGGTACCCTTGTTTCCAAGGCGACCCCAAGCCACGTACATTTACACAGCCAATCTTCACCATGATTCTATCAAAATTTGTGTTTTACACACGAAAGGAGAGAGAGAGAGAGTTACTTACTGTCCGAAAGTTCTTGGCTCTTGGCCTCACAACCTTCTCTCAGAAGGTTTTTGTATAGTTTTTTTTATGAATATTTTTGGAATCTCCCTACTGTATCCGGGTAGAGAGATTTCAGTGTATTGTATGTGCTCCGTGTTACATGTATGATTTTGATGTGTTGTGGTGGTGTTGTGCGTGGGTGATTGCTTGTTTTCGTGTCATTATCTGTTATGTTAGTGTTCGACCTAATGAATTTCATTAGGTCTAGATTGTTTGTGTTTATCGCTGTCAAACTTGTTGTGGGGTTCTGTGTTGGTGCGTTTGTGTTGGTGTTTTTGTTTTCTGTGGATGTGTTGGTTTCGGGGCTGGTAAACCTCCCCGCTTTGTTTGTTTGTTTTTCCGTTCTTTTTTTCCCCCTTTTTCTTCTTCCCCCCCCCCCCGTGGCCACTTGCCAAGCCTCTGTGTCATCTTCATCTGACATGTCGGAGGAATCGGAGGGTGGGAGGGGAAGGGTGTTGGGGTCTATTTTTGTGTGGGTTGATTTTGTTGTTGGTGGTGTTGGTGCTGTTTCGTGACAGTTGGGATGTGGTGTTTTGGTTTTTGGGGGTGGGGTGGGAGTCTTTTTCGTGTTCCCTTCTTGTGGGGTTGTTGTTGTTGGTGTTGGTGGTGGTGATGGTGCTGATTCTGTTCTTGGTGGTACTGGTGGTGTTTTTGTTTGGTTCGGCTGTGTTGCTGGCTGCTGGCGTTTTTCCATTTCGTTGTACAACTGCTTGACCAGTTGTGCATATGGCGGTGTAGGCAGTAATGCTGTTTTTTTCTTGTGCTTTTCTTGTGGTTGTTGTTGTTGTTGTTGTTGTTGTTTTTCTTTGTATTGTTGCCGTTGTTGTTGCCTTTTCTTCTGGGCTACTGGGCATGTTTTTTGAAGGTGAGTTTTGCTACTACAAACGTAGCAAACTGGCCTTCTGCCTTCGACGAAAACATGAAAAATTGAATCCTCAGTTAATTGGATTCTATGTGGAATTTTTTCCCAGTTTGCTGGATCAATTTGTACCAGGAGTTGAAATTCCTGGCCAATCCAGTTTTGATTGCAAACGGCAGATGCTTCTAGTATGTTTATCTCCTCCTCTATGCCTAGACATATGGCAGATACTAGCCATTCTTCCTCAATTTCAGGAGGCACATTCGAAATTTTTATTTTCGTAACCCTACGACCAAGGTACGTAGGGATCATGAGCAGGTTCTCATGCTGTAATGACTTAGTGGAGAGGTCCTTCGCTCGCTGCTCGCTGTCTAGTCTTACTTCTATCGTTCCGAATTTCAAACCTCTCGTTATGTAAGTCTTGTAAGACCAAATCGGCTTTAAGCATCTCTCAACATTTTCTTGGGTGAATTTTTCCACTGTCTTTGTCTTTAAATTAATGGTTCTGTAGATGATAGTTTTTTTTTCGATGTTTATCTTAAAGTCCGCGGGCGTTTGAAGATGGACTGTAACGTCCTTTTTACTTAGCATGCTTTTGCATGCAAGTAATTTCTCTTTCGATATATTCAAAATTCTTTTCCTAGGCTTCAACGCCTCAGCAAAGTTCGTTGCGGTGGTGGTGGCGGTAGTGGTGGTATCAGTGGTGAGGACAGTGGTTTTGTTAACAAGGACATTTGTGTCCTTGTTGTTGCTGCTGCTGCTGCTGCTGTTGCTGTTGTTGTTGTTGTTGTTGTTGTTGTCGTTGTTGTTGTTGTTGTCACTGGTTACGTTGGCAGGCAAGACTGCTGTAGCAGCAGAGTCTTTCTTTTTCTCCATTCTCTCCTTTAACTGTGAGGAAGGAAGACTAGGAAATTCTTTTTCGAACGAAACACTGCAGACTGCAGCGTTCGTTTCACAAAAATTTTCATGGCTACAAGACGCCATCGTCTCAAAAAAAATGGCTAGAAAGCCGAAATTGGTTTTTATATCCTGGAAATGTGCCACACAGGGCAGATTTCCGTCGCAAAAAACTTGCACCAGAGAGTCTACAAGTTGTTATACAACATTGTATATAAAATAAATTTTACAAACAAACTTTTTAAAACATGAAAAAGGCAAAACTTACAGAGCCGACACGTCTAACGTCCGTCCATAGAGATAGATAGATAGATAGATAGATAGATAGATAGATAGATAGATAGATATCGCTATATAGTCACATATAAACTCAGAAATGTATTCATACATAGATACACAAAAATCACACGCATATATGTGTGTACATGTATGTATTTATAAGTGCGTGTGTACATATCGGAATACAGACATAATTGCATTTATCATACACAAGCGCACAACCGTACACACATAATTATCTATATCATATGCATTCACGGAGATATCTATACACATACACTAATACGCATAATTACCAATATCATACACATATAGAAGGTGTTAGTATAAACATACACACACAAAATTACATGCTCATGAGTAACAAACTCTCAAACCCACGCACTTACACATATACATATGCGTTATCACCGAGAGACTCATATAGAAAAAAATATTACATACCCAGACACACAAACTATGCTCATACCTACGCACACACAAACAAGCTCCAGAATAACACACGTATTATACACACAGCTGTAGAAGCTCAAACGTCCATAAACAAAGATTTAGAGCCTAATACACTTATACACCAATTGATCATGGCCAAAATAGCGTCAGATTAAACAGAATTACAGATGGGATAAACGGTAAAATGAAAGACTTAAACGACAGACAACTAAAGGGAATGCAATCATGTAGTGTATATAAAAGAACATAGAACAGAGGGTAGAGATAAAGACTATGAGAGGGGGAGAGAGAATAGATAGATAGATAGATAGATAGATAGATAGATAGATAGATAGATAGATAGATAGATAGATAGATAGATAAATTGAAATGGTAAGACTGGAATAGAACAATTCACTTTAAGTCAAATAGAAAAATATGATTCTGAAAAATAAAGAACGATAGTGATAGAGGAAGAGAGAATGAAACTAGAGCGAGGAAGGAGGGACAGAGAATGAAACAGCTAAACTAAAGCTGATGTTCAGAAAAAGATAGTTTCATTCCTCAGTTGCTTCAATTTCATTACCGTTATATTGCCAATACTCTTGGAAAAAGGATGAAAGCCATAGCCTTTTTATCTTTTACTTGCTTTAGTTATTGAACTGCGGCCATGGTGGGATATTCCCATGTAGGTCTCATAAGACTTTCGGCAGAATAATGAAAAGCTATGGGCCTTTGAATTCTAAGCTATTGCAGCGAAGATGGGAACTTTGACACTGTTTAGTGGTCTCTCTTGTTCGGGAATTACCACATCTTTCAATGCCAAAGTTTTGACGGAAGTCCTTCCATGATCTTCCAGACGTATATTATTGTGTATCTTTCACGTCTTCGCTCTAGGAAGTAGAGCTTTAACTTTTTCAATATTTCCCAGTAGCTGACCTGTTGCATTGAGACAATCTTCCTCGTGTAGCACATTGCTTCAAGTTTCGTTATTAATTTTGGATGGCTGAGGACAAACATCCAACTGAGGACCATCATGGTTTCTTGTCCTTTTCTTCTCAAAGTTCTTAGTATTCATCCCACTAGCATCTACATATCATTGCCATCTTAGTAAATATGCACGTGAAAAGATGCATCATTATTCATATTAATGCCCAGGTCACGTATTGATTATTCTATATGTGTGTATACATATGTGTGTGTTTGTGTGTGTTTTTGTGTGTATGTGCGTATATGTGTTGGTGTGTATGTGTGTGTTCTGTATGCATGCTTGTATATGTGTGTGTGTTTATATAAATATATGTGTGTATGATTGATAACACCCATAATTCATATACTAAAGTGGAGGTAAATACTCTAAAATCGATATTAAGCATTACTAAGAATTTATGTATAAAAAGTATAAATCTACTTAATTCAGCTTGCGTAAACCCAAGATAAACGTCACGTGACTTACTTGACTGACATTCGTATACTATTTTCAAAGCATGGAATGACAAACGAAAAAAATATACTGCATATCTACAATGCATCCTGGAATTGGTTTTAAAATATATTTTCGCTGCCGTATATGCGGGTTTTGATGCAATAGATCAAAGAACATTTGTAACTTCTATATGATTGCACCTAAACATTTTTTTTTTCAGATATTCTTCGGTATAATTTTTTAAATACGAATTTCAGAATATTCATGTTTGCTGTTATTTGAGAGTGATTGTTCATTAGAAGAATAATGACCGCAAGCTTGATAAAAAGAACTCTATATAGAATAAGTTAAACTTAACTGGAATTTATGATGTCAAATGTACACTCTGCAGAACTACTTGGAACATTGGCTATTTGCTTGTGTTCTTTAAAGCACGAAGCAAACGGCCGGGTTTGAACTTAGTTAAGATGTCTTTCTATTATTTGGTGTAAGTTTAGTGCAGCGTGAACTAGTAGTTATAAAAATGAAAGGAAGAGAGACAGATACAGAGAGAGAGTTGAGGAGAAAATGCAAAACGAAATAATTTGCTGACCTGAAGATAAAACTATTAAGACTGATTACCTTTACAAGTAAGAACTAGAGCAGTATTTCTAGAGGTGTTTCTGTAAGATATTAGACGAGTTACGAAGTTTCTGTTGATTTTTAAACAGCGCTTGTATATAAATAAATATACATGCAGATACGTACGCAGACGCACATATGAGCGTACGTTCACACATACACATATGCAAACATAATCAAATGAGCGCGCAAACACATAGATACACACAAGTAGACATATGTGCAGAAATAACGTACACACACATACACACATATATATATATATATGTGTATATATGTGTGTGTGTATATATATATGTATATATATATATATATATATATATATATATATATATATATATATATATATATATATATATATATATATTTGTGTGCGTGTGTGTGTGTATATATATGTATATATATATATGTGTATATAGATATATATATGTTTACGTATATATATGCATACATACATATATATATATATATATATATATATATATATATATATATATATATATATTAGAAGGTTTGGAGGTGATGTACAGGAATTATATATTAGAAAAAATAATAAGGTACTCAGATATCTGGATGGTTGTATATTTACAGATTTGTATCAATATGTCACATGTTTTCATAAATTAGCGCTTGTATCTATTCTTGTAGATTCTCCAGAATCTACAAGAATAGATGCAAGCGCTAATTTATAAAAACAAGTGACATATTAATAAAAAATCTGTAAATATACAACCATCCAGATATCTGAGTACCTTATTATTTTTTCTAAGATATATATATATATATATAAGTTATATATATGTATGTGTGTTTGTGTGTCTGTGTTTGTCCCTCACCCAACATCGCTTGACAATCGATGGCGTAGTAGTTAAGAGCGCGGGCAACTAACCCCAAGATTCCGCGTTCGATTCCAGGCAGTGACTTGAATAATAATAATAATTATTAGCATTATTATTATTATTATTATTATTATTATTATTATTATCGCAACAACAACATCGAAAAATACGTTAGGAATGAGAACTCAGGTTCGAAATTTCCTCAAGACACCTGATGAAGGTTGGAGGGTATATCAACCGAAATGTTGTGTTAACAACAAACAAGATGAGGACAAATACCTGTCAAATGTAAATAATGTAATGTACAAGTGTATTAAATCTAAAAAGAAAACAGTCATACAACACTTACATTACTATGTGACAACACACACATACACACCTATTGAAATAACAAATTGACTATTACCAATAATCTGGTTGTGTGGTGGTATAAACACACTAAGTTATAAGGCATTGGCAAAACAAGTCTGATATCAAAGCACGAAGTCGTTCACATGAAAAAGATCAACGAATTACATTGACCTGGAGATAACAGGAAGATCCGTTGCAAATAAAAGAATAATGATGCAAACAACACTTGTTGATATAAGAAGCGGCACTGGCGTAGCTAGTGGGGAGGGCTGTAGGGGCGGCACTCTTGGATCTGATATAGACAATGAATATGTGGGTTTTTTGTGGGGTCCGAGGGAAGCACACACTGTAGCTACGCTAGTGAGAAGCGGTACAATCTCTGGAATGTGACAAACATTATAAGCATTTGTATGGTATAAAAATGTCAACTTGTTACTATCCGCAGGTGAGGTATGATATACTGATTAAAACAGTATACTATACCATCTGTGTTAGGATTTCCAAAAGGTGAAATTTCAAATAGTTATAGTATTGTGTAAGACATGTTCAGCGTTATATGAAAGAATACCGAAGAAACATTCCTGTTTTGCTAAATGCAACCACAAGAAACGAGTCTGGAAGATCTGAGATAAACACAAGTTAGTATATACAATAAAAGAGATCAGTTACCCAACGGAAGTTAACAAACTATTAAAGTTAAAACAAAAAGCATCTTTGTTGAATTTTTGATTTAAAAAGAAATTGAGGCAATACAGACGGACTATTTCTTTAAATTTATGCCTGTGGCATTCTGTAACGAATTGTGAGGAGCAGAGTATCGCAAACACGACTAATTAAGAAATTAAAAATTATTAGTGGCACTGTAGAAATATGTAAAAGAAAAATCCTCCTGGAGCTGTAGCTCAAAGTTTTTGTACATACATACATATAGCCATGCATACATATATAATATGGGTGGGCGCGTGCATATGCATAAGTAACAACATACATATTCACACACGCTAAGAAATGCATACATGGCTAAAGATATATTGCATATATCCATGATTAAGTAATTGATAATTGTTGAATTTCAATGGAAGTGGTTTGTGTTTTCCATTTCTATTTTTTTTTTGGGGGGGGGGGGGGGAATCTTAAAAAATAAGAGCAGATCACACTTACATACATACATACGTACATACACATACATGCATACATACTTATATCCATGCATACACGTACATATTAAATCAATATGGAGATCATTCATATGGTTTATCTTATAAGTTGATGGTTTTGTTTAATCTAAAAACATTGAGCTCCTGTTACGAAACCAGCATATCACTGAATAGCATTTTCGTAATCAATATTGATAAAGATATATGCATCTAGATGTAAATATGTTTCCTTTTTTTTTTTCAGCTTTCAAAGTTTGCTACCTTTCTCACCCTTGATATGTGCATATATATATATATATATATATATATATATATATATATATATATATATATATATATATATATATATATATATATATATATATATATATATATATATATATATATATATATATATATATATATATATATATACATATATATATAAATTAGAAAAAATAATAATCAGGTACTCAGATGTCTGGGTGGTTGTACATTTACAGATTTTTATTCATATGTCACAAGCTTTATAAATTAGCGCTTTCACCTAGTCTTGTAGGGTTATCAAACAGACATCTGAGTACCTGATTATTATTTTTTCCTAATATATAATTCCTGTACATCACCTCCAAATCTTCAAAGATATATATATATATATATATATATATATATATATAATATAGGATAAATTCTTTATAAGAATTTATCAAGTAGTCAGCGTGAAAAAACCTCATAAGAATTTATCCTATATTATATTATAAATAATTAGAATATATTCAGTGCTGAATATTATTCTGTATAAGCACATGTTACTGAGATGCAACCGGATAAATTCAAATCTCTTTCATGGATATATAATTATGAACAGAAGTCATCGTACTGTGGTGGCTACATCGTGGTATGTTGATTCTTGTTTATTTTTATGTATCTCGACCATACGTGTACTGATGAACAAAAGATGCAGATTACTTCACAATTTTTCTGTATTTGATTGAGAAACCAGTGGTTTACCGTTAAGTTAAATGTTTTTAAGAGATAAATTTTGAAAGCTGCATTCCCTCGCTTATTTTTGGGTAGTTTTTTACTTATTTAGTCCCTCGAAGCGTGAGGCATTACTACACAGTTAATGCCCTTTATATAAATTATATATATATATATGTGTGTGTGTGTGTGTGTGTGTGTGTGTGTGTGTGTGTGTGTGTGTGTGTGTGTAAGTATGTATGCATGTATGTATGTATGTATAGATGGATATAACGGCATGTGTGAGTGTATGTGTCAAAAATGTATGTGTCAAAAATATAAATACAACAGAGTTTTAGTAAAGACATATGTTAGGATCACTTCATGCAGACCAGTATAGTTCTTTCCGAGTCTCTTCGTTGAAGAAATAAGTAGGTGATCCATGACGAAATATTAATAAACGCTGAAGCTTATCACGGTGACCTCTTATTCTGGCTACAGTATAAAATTCTGCTGCTAAACCTAGTTGTCTACTTTTCAAGTACATACTAAAACATACTTTTGTAATTTCAGCGTCTTTCTATATAATCTATCGTGTAGCGTCTCAGTTGAATGTTTGTGTGTGTATGTGTGTGTGCGTGTGTTGTCCGCTCACTCGTATACATACACACACACACACACACACACACACACACACACACACACACACACACACATACATACATACATACATACAGATAGACAGATACATGCATATATATATGCAGATACATATATATCTTTTGTTATTTACACCACCTGTCCTCGTCTGTTGTTGTTTTTTTCGTACATTCTCCCATATATATATATATAGACAGACAGACAGATAGATAGATAGATAGATAGATAGATAGATAGATAGATAGATAGATAGATAGATAGATAAACAAACACTAAACACAGGCCCTGCGTTCAAATTCCACAGAAGTTAACTATGCTTTACATCCTTTTGGAGTATCCTCGCTACTAATTACTTACCTAAAACAATTAGCGGTTACCAATCCATCGTCGTTCACAAATGACGTCTGGTTGTACTTGTACTTTCCCCGGCTTTTTGTAGATGTCTCTTATTATCTCTTACCGAGTTACCGAGCTATCGGGTCATTTGATTCACTAGAAATCGCTACGGAATCTACCTGAAATTATACCTCACAGGTGTAAAAAGGAAACACATTAGATAATGTCGGCCTAGATATCTGGAAAAAAAGACGGGATAGCCACGATTAGAATGCATATGGTTAGAGCTTTCTATCTATCAAGGCTGACCTAGAGAGCTAAACAACGAGAAACGAACAACTACGCGTCTTATTGACCTTGTCCCCGCTTATTGAGATGAAATTTGCAAACTCTATCTGGCGAGAGTGAACTTTTGTTATAATGAATAAATAATATCCGACTGTCTATTTCTCTGTCAGTCAGCCAAGTTTTGAAATGTAATTAAATGTCGTTCGATTGTGATTGGTCTGCTAAGCGGCACGTGAGTCGTCCTCCATCTTCCTCTCTCTCTCTCTCTCTCTCTCTCTCTCTCTCTCTCTCTCTCTCTCTCTCTCTCTCTCTGTGTATGCACATACACATATACACACACATATATATCGCGCACTCTCTAATAGCTTCCTTTCACAGGGATTCTCTTTTCCTCTCTCTCTCTCTCTCTCTCTCCTTGATTATATATGTATGTTATGTATGTTTGTATGTGTGTTTGTATGTATATATGTATGTATACGTGTGGGGGGGGTGCGTGTGTGTGTGTGTGTGTGTGTGTGTGTGTGTGGATGCAAGCGAATGTCTGTGTAAATGTATGTTGTTAGTTTTTACGGTTTCTGCTGGCTTTGGCATCTTGACGACTTTGTTGATTGTTGATGAGTGGTAAATATAAATTAATTAAATTAATTAGTGTATCGGTGTCCACTTTATTCACAGAGAGAATAGAGAAGTGAAACATTAATCTTATTAATGAGTAAATAACGCCACTTGGTACTTGCCATAAGAAAACATTCGAAAGAAATTCAAAAAGTCGTCTGCTCCTGTGACACATGCCATTCAAATGTACATACATACATACATACATACATACATACATACATACATAAAGTACAACTATTTACTATGTACTCCTACGGCCGATAAGATATATATATAGACACATAAAAACATGGATACACACATACATACATACATACATACATACATACATACATACATACATACATACATACATACATATATACATATATAGGTACGTACGTACTACGTACGCACATACACTGCCTAAATACCAATCTTGAGAAATTAGACTTTTCAAAACAAAAAGGAGAAAGCTGATTCGAAGACTACAGATTCATGTCATCACAGGAACTATAAAAATTTGTAAAACATTTCAGAAGTTTATCATCTAAGTATATATAAGCATGTCTAAATATGCAACTATATGCATGAGAATGCATATATAAAGCAAAACATACGAATCTGTACGTATACATACATACATACATACATACATACATACACACATACATACATACATACAAAAATACCTTGTTGATGTTGTTGGAATTCCAATGAAGGAGCCTTGGATCTAGACTGGAGACCGGCTCGTTTTCTATTGGCAAGTAATCTTGAAATAAAACTGACTAACGACATACATACATACATACATACATACATACATACGTACATACATACATACATACATACATACATACATACATACATACATAAAGTACGTATGCACA
>NC_142930.1:11352734-11432734 GCF_046866305.1 Octopus bimaculoides | reverse complement strand
TTTCCTGAGAGACGAACGTTTAGCATTCCAAAGGGTGGGAAGATAATTTTCAGGAAGCGATTTTTGAAGCCCATTCTATACTTACGATGAACCTTACACCGCCTGTGGCTCACGCAACTTCTGCCTTTTCCAGTCTGATGACACTTCAGTCTGTCCCTCTCGATTTATTTTCTCCTTCAACGCCGCATTTTATCATCCTTGCACATCGCATTTTATCATCCTTTCCTTCTGGTTTAACTTGTCAAAGACCTGCAGTTGTAGGCATCAATGACAAAGTCTGTTGTCTTTGGTGGCCAACGGGTACTTGAAATTGTTAGCAGCCTCTGGTCATCCGGGTTTCGCACCGCCACTATGGGGCAGTCTAATCGATTTGCAGAACACTTAGGGTCAGAATACAGAGGCTCAGGATATATATATATATATATATATATATATATATATATATATATATATATATATATATATCCCCCTCTCATTCTTCCCTCTACTGTTCTTCGCCTCTACTCGTCACTACTTCTCTCTCTCTCTCTCTCTCTCTCTTGTTACTCGTCCTTCGCCTCTCACCGTTACTACTACTATCTCTCTCTCTCTCTCTACCTCTCGTTGCTCATTTTTATTCTACTTCCTCCCCTCCTTTTCCCTCTGCTACTCTTTCTCTTCATACAGCCTTGGTCACGTGTGTGCGGCTGCTATTTCTTTTCGTTCTTGGAATCACCAAGCTCGCACGTACTTCTTTGCCCCTTCTGTACGTGCTTCACAGTGTTCGAGACATACACACTTCACGTCTGGCTGTACAGCCTTTTTGTTTGTTTATTTCACCGTTTCGTTTTCCTGTCTTGTTTTCCGTCCGCCACTACCCTCCACGAAAACAATTTAATTTGTGTTCGTGGGAAGAACCATTTTAACGATGCGTACTGCCTTAATTCTTCGAAACGCCGGAGTTTTAATGGTGGCAGTTGATGAAGGGGATGTTTCTATGTGGCCTGCTTGTTTGTTGCACCTTGTTTACCATGTTTGTCCTTGTTCTTTTGCCACGTCATGTACCCAGTTATGTATCTATATGTACATGTGGATGAACGTATATACATACATGTACATATATATGCATATACTCATATATTGTTTATATATATATATATATATATATATATATATATATATATATAAGTCCTTGCGTTAGTGTCACATGACAGTATATTTTGCGCCTAAAAAGAAGGCCGACACGGTGAGTGAACATGTTTAGTTATAATCAAGGCATTCCAAATTTAATCTGTCTCGTGAGAGAGTGGACACGAGTCGTTTGTATGTAGTCCAATGGCTAAAACTTAGGTTGTTAGCTGTGTAGCTTCCTCATGATAAGTGGCAGAATTAATTTAGTGTGTGAATAATCTGTGTATGTACTCTGTTAAAGTTTGTTAAGTCTTGATTTGTACTTTTGTATGAAAATATTTTTTTTGTTTATCCGCATTTCATCTGTGATATTCGCTGAACACAAGTGAAAATACCTGGAATTTGGGAGACTTATTTTTTGCACATATGTCTATGTGACCACTCACTGGAATCTGTCTAGTACTGGCTCTCGTATTTGTTGTTGTAGGAATTGTTGCTGTAGGAATTGTTGCTGTAGGAATTGTTGCTGTAGGAATTGTGGAAAGCAATTTAGCATTTGTCAGGAATATTTTGAGGGACTTTGATTGTCTTTTACTTTTGATTATTTTGTGTACTTCGAATACTTGTTTCTTTCTTGGGTCTTGTCTTGTTCTAGTAGTTGGATGTTCTGGTGGATAATATTTAAGCCTCTGTGTTTCTTAGGTTGTGTGTTGTAATAAAGGGTACATTATTGGATGTATCTTGAGCGTTTTTTCATTTTTCATAGTTCTTCGATATTTATAGCTTTGGCACGTTCTATTCCGTTGTCTATTAGCATTATTGGATACCGTCTTTTAAGTAGTGCTTATTTTGATTCCTTATTGCGAGTTTCAGGATTTGAGACAAACTAGCAGATTCTTCTTGCTAGATTATTCTTTGTGTGTTTGGGATGGCATAAAGAGAATAGTAAGTATCGTTTAGAACTTGTTTGTTCGTAGTGAATATCTGTTTCAATGAATTTATCTTTTTTGATGATTAGTATATCCAGGAAAGGTAGTTGAGCTTTACTGTATTCCATGGTAAAGTTAATATTATTGTATATGCTGTTGATTAGATACACACACAGACACACACACACACAGATATATATATATATATATATATATATATATATATATATATATATATATATATATATATATATATATATATACATGGACTTAGGAAATCCAGCATGAATTCATTGGGCATATGTCTGTAATGCATATTGTGCATATAATCAATATCCAAAATTTGCCTGGGTTGGATAGTTGGCAAAATTCCCTAATGTTCAAAATGATCACTGTCGATGTTAGGATATTTAATTTTTCAGCGATACAGAGGTCGCATTAGCTGCCCCGTCCCCTGTATTTGCTGGCCTTAGCTATTATGTATGTATGTACGTATGTATGTATGTATGTATGTATGTATGTATGTATGTATGTATGTGTGTATGCATATCCTTGAAGGCGTTTGCTGTCATTTCAATGTAGGTTTTTGTTGTTTCAAGACCGTCATACTCAGTTTGTACACCAGTACTTTTTCCAGGCAAATATTGTTCAGGAGGCAATTATCAGGAGATCTACAACAGCAAGATCTCTGATGAGCACTCATGACGTTGTTACTGTTATTGTGATTGAAAATCATTGATCGTGTGTTTGGGAGGCAGCCATATCTAACCTTAACGGTATTTCTATTGAAGATATTATGATATCTATGCGAGTGTGGGACGCATGTATCTTTGAGTTTCATAAACTTTCTAGCCATATTTTGATTGACAGAAAGAAAGAAAGAAAGAAAGAAAGAAAGAAAGAAAGAAAGACTTTCTGAGGTCTGAGCTCCAACCTTACCCAGATCAACTTTGCATTTCATAGTCGATAAAAGAGTACCAATCCAGGGTTTTGGGTTATTCAAATGTTAGAAAGCATTTTATATTCTGGCACAATCAACACTGATACCAAGCTGTACTGGTCCAACACAATGGTTTTTTACCTTAGATAAACATCGGTGGCTGGAATACATGAGCAACTACCAGTGTATGTAAAATAACTTGACCTGGCCCCCACATGCATGTACAACTCTACAGTTAAATTCACAGACGTAGCAGACATGTGGGGGGGGGGCGTGTGTATGTGTGCGTGTGTGTGTGCGTGTATCTATGTATGTATGCATGTATGCATGCATGAATATATGTATGTATATAGGTATGTGTGTGTGTGTGTGAATGTATGTATGTCCACAAGTAAACCAAGAAAATTTAATGAAGCTTCCTCGTTTGGGAATATATTCGTTATTCCATTTGGAATTTTATTGGCATCGTAATTGTAATCCATATGAATTTGTAACTAGATACCCTGATATTTTGTAATATTAACTAAAAATTTCAGAAATAGCTGTAGGTAGACAAATAATCTTGGAAAACTTATAAAAGAATATTATATTTTATATTTTGCGTTTTCAATTAATTTATAGTATTTACTGCCGTGCTTGAAAATAATTAGTTAAATCAATTAATCATATTATCAATACTTACACAGTCTCCAAGGATGGAACTAAAACTTACACTGGCTACATTAAAGTTCCAATTGAAATTTAGTCAAGTTCTCTGCTTATTCTGCCACAACTGTAGCGGGTAGTTCTGTTGAAGACGAAAACACAAAAATTGGGGAAATTTTGTCATGTATAGTCAATCGATAGAAGATAAAATTTCGGCAAAAGCACCCTATATTGATAGTCAATAAGTATTGAACAGCAGACACCGGAATTGATGTTTACAAACCTAAAAAAACTATAAACAAAAATTTTAAGACAAATTTCTGTGATCTTCTTTAGAGAAAGGCATACATCTGCCAAAATGCAGACCCAATGAGACGGATATCCTTTTGAAGAAGATGCAATATGTCATCAGTATCAAAGCAGTAGTGGAATATTTACTTATAATTTGCTATAGATAGAATCTTATCATATTTCTTTATTGCCCACAAGGGGCTATCATGTGACTCATGAATTTCAGACTGAGTGCATCAATAAATTTATACTTCTTATAATAGAATGAATTATCTATATGCAAATCTTACCACCAAAGAATAATCTGTACCGTTGTTCGACCTTCTCAAAATAATAACGAAATCTTTCTGTAGACTCACCCTACAGTTTTAAGCAATTATTTATTTGACAATATAGTATTATAGTATTAGATACCCTATATCTGGAAAAGGATGCAATGGCACTTTCACTTTTGGAATGCCTTTCATCATAGATCAGCTCGATCAGGCTAACCTGGGATTAAGCCACAACAACAACAGCATCTAGTCAGAAACAGTCAGATTTATTTCACTGCAGTAAAATAAACTCGTTCAGCCAATTTGCTTTTAGAAGATATATTGAAAATTGATCTGCCATTGAGCAAGGTACCATGTTCATGAAAAGAATTTTATAGAAGCAGTCACAACATTGTTTCTTAGAGAACAGCAATCCATTCGAATAAATTAATTATATAACCAGTTTTGTGAGCGAAATCAAGAACGAAAGCCGAAAGACGGAGTTACGTTTGTACCAGAAATAGAGGACTATATATTTATCAATACATAAATTGCAATTACATTGATTTGTCCTGTTACCTGAAAATAAATTTATAACAGAAGATGAAGAAATGTTTCCAAACGAATTTCTGTCAGTATTAATCTCGCTGATACACATCTTGACTCTTGAATATTTGATTTTATCAATTTCCTTGAAGAAATAAGCGAATTAAATTTATTGAGGTGTCATAGCATCATCAGAATATTTCTAATAAGTTCCTTTTGGAATCAATAGAACATGGCTTTAGTGTTTAAAGTTTAGTATTAATACTCTTTAATAGAGAGAAATGAACAAAATGTAGTAAAACTAGAACTATTTGATATGAATATGTGTGTGTGCTTAAATATTTGTTTGGCAATGGAGACAGCTTGTTTTTGGTGATGCTATGGAGATTATGACCAAAAGCAAAGCTATAGATAGAAGACTGATGCACGAGAATAAACACGAAATGCAAGTGATACAATTAGAAGTTTTTCCCCATCTCAAGAGACAGGCATTGAATCTATGTCATGTTTACTTTTAGACAAATTTGAAGCCATTTTTATAATTTCCTAAAACATGAAGAAACACCATGGATTCAAAAAACAATTTTAAAGAATTAGATAGGAATAATTTAATTACAATATTCAATGATAACATAAATAATTGTTCTGGCGAAAGACACTTTTATGAAGTACAGAATCAACTGTTATTTTCAATATGTTATGGAAAACTGGAATATATGAAACATAAATTGTAAGTTATTTCAGACGATTTTGAAATGGCGTTGTCCTTCTGTCTAAGTTTAATTCAGGGCGTATTAAAATCGATAAGTAACAGGAAAATGCCTATTCTTACAGAAAGTTACCGAAAGAAAAGTTTGGATATATATATACATAAGCCGTTGAATCAAACACAGATATTGGCTTATAAAAATATTGTCTACATTTTTTCTTTGCATTTTCAGGAAGGTTTTTATGTATTTTCTTTTATCTTTTACCGTTTACTTGTTTCATGACTGCGGCCAAGCTGGGGCACCGCTTTGAAGAATTTTTAGTTGAATAAATTGAACCCAATACTTATTCTTAAAGGCTAGTAATATTCTATCGGCCTCTCTAGCCTAATCGCTAAGTTGCGGGAGCGTAAACACACCAACACTGGATGCCAAGCAGTGGTGGAAACAAACACACACACACACATACAAACACACACACACACACACACACACACACACACACACACACACACACACACACACTCCAACCGCTTGAAAACCGGTTTGTTTACGTCACCGTCACATAGTGGTTCGGCAAAAAGATGGTGATAGAATATGTACCACTCTTAAAAATACGTATTGGCGTCCATACTGGGATCGATTTGTTCGACAAAACCCGTCAACGTAATGCCCCAGTAAATGCAGTCCAATGATTGTAACAAGTAAAAGAGAAAATTCAATATGCTAAACGCTCTTCTGAAGTATTTCCCTTCAATTATATTCTTGCTATCCATTTTGCTACTGTTTATCATGCCGGTAGTTTCTCTGAATTGTTCGATTCTTAAATAGTTGGACACCAGCAAATATTTATATTTAGTAGAAAAACTGTAGAATCTGAAGGAAAAAAGTCAAGTGACGTTCTGCATCGAAAAAGTATAATGGTAATGCAATCAGTAGAAATGGTAGAATAAATTTTATACGGAGAGGAAATTGAGAAACCTAAATTTTCGAGTATCAAACTTTATGCTAGCTAATGTTGCATTAGAGAAGCATGGCTAAGAGGCTCGCTTTGTAACCATGTAGCTTCGGATTCAATCCTGCAGCACGGCGCCTTCGGCTAATATCTTATGCTATAGCCCCGGGCCGACCATTGACTTTTGAATGAAGTTGGTAGACAGAAACCAAGTGGAAATGAAATCCATTGTGTGTGTGTGTGTGTGTGTGTGTGTGTGTGTGTGTGTGTGTGTGTGTGTGTGTGTGTGTGTGTGTGTGTGTGTGTGTGCATTAGGAAGTTAAAACTTCTGGTTGGTGATAGAGTGACCATTGGTTTTCCACCTATAAAGCACTTAGTACTGGACAGATCATAGCATTTAACTTCCTAAGAAATACATTACCGCTCTACTGCTCCGATTGTCCTTTTACGGATATACGAACTACTAATGATATATATATATATATATATATATATATATATATATATATATATATAGATAGATAGATAGATAGATAGATAGATAGATAGATAGATAGATAGATATAGATAGATAGATAGATAGATAGATAGATAGATAGATAGATAGATAGAAAGATAGATAGATAGATAGGTAGATAGATAGATAGATAGATAGATAGATAGATAGATAGATAGATAGATAGATAGATAGATAGATCGCTAGCCACTACACATTCGTTTTTTTTTCTCTCCTTGTTTCTTTCTGTGGAAGAGCGTAGGCTCGAAATGTTAAAGACTTTTTCACTTCCCGAGCGTTAAACTAATACATCTGTTTGTTGTTTACACACCCGTCTTCGTCTTTTGTTTTGTTTGTAAATTCTAATTATATATGTATGTATATATATATATGTGTGTGTGTGTGTATGTCTGTCTGTATGTATATATATATATATATATATATATATATATATATATACATTTACATATAGACACACACACATATATATAAATATATATATATACATATTCGTATAAATATATAAATATATACATACTCATATATATATGAGTACTGCTTAGGTGATCGTCTGCATTGTACCTATCAATTATGATATGTACATATATATATATATATATATATATATATATATATATATATATATATATATATATATACTCATATATATATATATATATATATATATATATATATATATATATATATATATGAATATATATATATATATATATATATATATATATATATATATATATATATATGCATATATACATGTACATATCATAATTGATAGGTACAATGCAGACGATCACCTAAGCAGTACTTCATGCGGGAACCTGCTATCAAATTGTTCCAATAGCAGTGTAAAGATTATACCTTTTTGATTGACTGACCTAAGTATGATTAGTTTTCCGTCGCTTAGTTATTGAAGGAGCACTTCGCCAATCCAAGGCATGTATATCTAACTGGTATGTTATCAACCTCAGAGAGTGAGTAACAATAATTTTAATTGAGTATAATACATACAAAGTTTTACACTTTTCATATAATCGGTAACACCCATCCCCAACAATTGAAGCTTAATTCCTCGGAAAAAAGAAATCAATATTTCTACGTGTGCACTTGGTAATTTAAATAACTCGCTTACATGTTGTATATCATTCGCTCATCATTTAACTAAGTGACTACGTACTCTGCTTTCCTATAACAAGGTTTGAAGTTCGATGTAACCCTAGAATAATGTCTTCTACTATAGTGCTGTCGTTTCTCGCCTAGTAGGAGCAATTACATATTGCATGTAAACTATCTGTAATTCGAAGCATCCGTACCAGTGGAGTTCTTGATAAATTCACTATACTCATTTACAATTATTGAACAAACTGGAATATTCACGCAAAGAAATGGGCGTGAGTTTGACCATTATTATTCACGCTTAATGTTATCTCATCATAAGTATTGTTAAAATGTAAATAATTCACTAAGACAGAAATTAAAACTACTGCATTACTACTGCGTTAACTGTGTTTTTATTTCAACGCTATACTATGCTAAAAGAATATACCAAGAGCTTTAAGTAATAAACATAGGTGAACACCTTGTATTCAAATACAATACCTTCACGTACCGAAACCGAAGGATGTACCGGCTAGATCCCGAGTTCGGATTTTATCAAATAACTGTCAACTAAGATGCTACTTATAAATAAACTATTACTCAGGTTTTAAATAAACAGAATTGACTGATTTTCATATATGTAATGCGTACTAAATACTCATAATTCCCATATACGATATATGCTTGGCAGCATATTTGATTAATAAATTACTGGTAAGTTAGCAGTGGTGGAGGTGTCTAGTTTAAGATGGTGAAGTGGAACAGCCGTGTCAAACTTGTATAGAAATGATTTTAGGAAGTACTCGATAACCTGCGGCATTAAACCAGACGTTTCAGAAAAATGGGAACATGCAAATGTTATGTAACTGAAAAATAACTCTACATAACTCCATATAACCCCCGGTATGTCTTCTTGAAATATTTCCCCACATTTTATAAGATGGTAGGGTGTTGTTTGGCTGTTATCTCTAGCAGATCGCTTCCATATTGGCTCGCGAGGTGGAGGATTAACAGACACAGTAGCGTGATGAACTGCCTTACCTCGTTGGCTTCATCTTCGTATGTTCTGATTTCAGATCCTGGGGGACTGGACTGTGCCTTTCATCTTGCTATCATGATCGATAAAACAAATTACCAATAATATATTAACATCGATTCAATCAATTATTCCCTCCTCCCAAAAATGCCTCAATATTTGGTTATATGCCAGCGGAAGAATCAATATTGATTTCTTTTGTTTAAGACAAGACCATTTTTCATAGAGGTGTATAGCAGATTAAAGCAACCCTGGCATTTATTTATATCTATGATATTGATCTTTTCCCACAGGCACAAGACCATATATTTTATGAAAAGTTGTATTAGTTGACTGAATTGATTCCAATATTTGGCTAGTAAGAAGGCAGCGAGCGGCCGGAGTCGTTAGCACGTCGGACAAATTGCTTAGCGGCATTTCATCCGTCTTTACGTTCTAAGCCCATGATTCGCTATGATTGATCGCTAGCCACTAAACCTTTTTTTTTTTTTTTTCTCTCTCTGTTTATTTCGGTATTCCTTTCTGTTGAAGAGCGTAGACTCGAAACGTAAAAGACTTTCTCACTTCCCGAGTGTTAAACTAATACATCTGTTTGTTATTTACACACCCATCTTCGTCTTTTGTTTTGTTTGTTCTTTTTTTGTAAATTCCAACTATATATATATATATAAATATATATATATAATCCTTTGTATCTCTGTCTGTTCCTAATGCATTCTCAAACGGCTCAATCAAATCAAATTTTACATGGTAATACTATGAGACCCCAGAGGTGTCAACATGTAATTTTTAGGACTAATTTACACTGCATACAAAAATATAGACGTACTATATACGGTGCGCTATTAAGCACACACACACACACACACATCTACACACACATACCTGACAACTGACATGCGTGAAGTGTCAATACGAAATTTTATTTTCATTTCCTTTAAAACAATACACAGTTATTGTTTCCATTACCAGTTAATAATTATTGCAGCAGTTGCAAGGTTGGAAGGTAAAATAGAAAATTCTTTGTTTCTCTGTACCCGTGCTTCTATTTCTTTAATTTACACTGCATACAAAAATACAGACACACTGTGCACGTACAATTCTATATTTAAGAGATGAGGAATTATGGACATTATTTACATTGACGGATATTTGTCCTCATCTTGTTTGTTGTTAACACAGCGTTTCGGCTGATACACCCGCCAGCCTTCATCAGGAGTCTTGGGGAAATTTTGAACCTGGGTTCTCATTCCTAAAATATCATTATTATTATTATTATTATTTAGGCCTGAAATCGAACTCGGAATCTTGGGGTTAGTAGCCCGCGCTCTTAAGCACTACATAGTGGTTTATCGTACTGTATTATGGGCATGTTAAATGAAAATTGTTAACGCTGGACACTAAGTATACATTTGACACAACTTGTGTGATGTTCAAATCTATCATAGCAAATGAAACCACAGCTTTTAAATTTAATATCTGTAAAAGCTGAAAATAATTCAAAGGCTTCATCCCTCCATTTATCAGCTGTATTTAAAGTTATAATGTGAGTCAGAAATTCTCGTCTTTGGAACATGTCAGAAGGTTAAAGTCACTTCTCGTCCAGTTGAGTAAACTGGAGAGAACAGATGTAACTGGTGTATCATTATTGATGTTTATAACAGTTAATTCAGCATCTCAATTAGTTAAATATTACAGCAGATAACAATTAATGTACCAAATATCTCTTTATCATTTGTCACCGTTAACTCTCTCACTCTCTATTTCAAAAATGTTCACCTCGAATGAATAGTGTAGCAGCTTCTACTGACTAAGGTAACCTGGAACAATTCTATCCTCTATGTGCAGCTATATATCCGCCTAATGATCATGAACACCCGAAGAGTACGATTATTTAAATTATACAATCAATATGGTGAAAGGTATCTGAGGTGAAAATCTATTCTGACTTTCTCAAACTAATGTGTGTGTGTGTGTGTGTGTGTGTGTGTGTGTGTGTGTGTGCATATAGAAATAGACATACAGAATCACAGAGACAAGAAATAATGGATTCTGATTTAGGCACAATGCCAACAATTCTGAGAGAAAGAACTAAGTTGATTCCATCAACTCCAGTGCTTGACAAGCACTTTATTCTATCAACCCTGGAAGGATGAAAGGTAAAGGTGATCTGAATGGAATTAGAACGCAGAACAAAGAATCGGAAAAAAATATCACACACTTTTATTTTGAACGCTCTAACGAATCTACCAGTTTGCCGTGGGACAGAGAGAATTAATGAAAGTTATACACTATGATCTATCAGAATAAAGATAAGAGTAAGGAGTGAAGCAAAACAATACAACCAGAGATTCCACACTACAATAATAATTTTCCTCTAGTTCGAGCCTTGTACTACATCCAATTTGTACGTTTCCTGCTCTTCTTCGCTATTCACATTTATTGCCTACCTTCACTCTTTCCACTTTTATTCATAGAGTTTTATCCAACAAGAGAGAAGTGAGTAGAGAATGATTCATGTCAATTGAAGATATCAGTCTGTAAAAGGAGACGACTATAAGGGAATTAATGTGTGGTGCAAATGGATG
Source organism: Octopus bimaculoides (assembly GCF_046866305.1). Lineage (NCBI taxonomy): Eukaryota > Metazoa > Mollusca > Cephalopoda > Octopoda > Octopodidae > Octopus > Octopus bimaculoides. The sequence goes on along the minus strand of NC_142930.1, from coordinate 11,421,121 downwards.
ATGCAATATTACTATGACTCACACAGGATATTGAACCTAATTGATAGGCCACCAATTGGAATTTCTCCTTATCGCTGCATTGGGTCTATGACCGAAGGTGTAACTCTACAATGACCCTGGTCTCCATGAATAGGTACTGTATGTTAGGAACAATTCACCTCTACTGGTAGAGGTAGTGGTGAATCATTCCTACCATACGACTGTTTCCTTAAACTGTAAATTGTAGTTTTGAGTTCAATCCCTTTTGTTGGAATATGTCGGATTAGGAATGGTTAGAAAACCTATATCAAGGATGGTTGAGTAGTGTTTCTATGAACCAAAACTGTTGTGGGACATACTGAAGAGTATTTGAGATAAAGAAGATAAAAGAAAGTTTTTGAGAATAAATATGATGTCTCTGCAAACAAGCGTGCTAAAGATCAAAACCAGTGGAATACTTTCAGCTGATGTAAAATACATTAAAGAAACATCATCATGATGGAAATAATAATGACGATACAAATAGTGCTAAATGCTTGTCTTCTCAGTTTATCTTCAGCTCGGAGATTGTTTTCGACGGCAAAATTTACGATCGACTTATATTAGCCAACTACAAGGTGAACAGCCAGTCGATGGCATTTAGCCAGCAAGTTAAAGCATAAACTAAAATAAAGTAATTTAATGACATAAAGACTAACGAATTTTTTTTTAATATCACACAAAGTGATTTTATTGAACCAAGGAAATCTTCAGACTTTACCATTAGTTGTTTTGCTTAGGGTGAAAATTAATTTACGAATTGTTTACATAGTAATGATGTGAAAAAGACAAATATTTAAGGCTAAGTATGAATTAATTAAGTAAACTGAATTGATATTCTTTTTTCTTTTTTTTCTTTTTGTGGCTTAGTCAAAAGAGGAGGATCGGCACCAGAAACTAAGCAGAACCTATGAGGCTGGGAGGAAAGAGATGCCACGATCAATTAGTGGCTGCTAAGCGTGACTTTATTCTTATTAAGTGGTCCAGCTACATGTCAATGGTCGTAGCTGAACCTTTCAATATCTTGTTTTTGTCGAGACACTAATTATAAATTGGAAAGAAAGGGGATATATAAATAAATGCCAGCAGATACAGTAACTTCCCAGGGCGTTATTCATTGGGCAAGGTTGCTACCATATCTCTCGGTGACCCTCTGAGGAAAAACCACATTAACAGAAATTCGCACTACACATGAGAAAGTGCAGAAGGAGAAACCCATCAAAATACCCTGGCTCAAAACTTGACCAAATGCTTGCAGCTGAGCAAACTCCATAAAAAACATTTCAGATCCAATGTTGGTGTTAAACTTGGTAATGACTTATTTCTACCTCCTCAAAAGCAAAGGCTGACCACTGGATTCTATCATGACACCATCACACCTTATTTGAGAAGCAAATACAAATTTTCTAAAGTGTTTTACTTAGTGCTCTAACGTTTTCACAATTATCACTACCAAAATAAGTTACGTTTCTGAAATTAGGAAAAGCCACAGAATTTTTGAGCTGCTCGTCAGCAGTCCACTGAATGAAACCCAGTAAATGAAGCCATATTTTAAAGATGTGATCTTGCAATGTGTATTGAGTATAACAAATAAATATAAACTTTTCAGTGTAAGTTTATCAATTTCACTGCCTTGACAATAATAGAGTAATGAATTTTTTTTAATTCTTTTTTATATTTCCTCAATGTTAAACATTTGTAAAAGGTGGGTATAGGCAATTTAATAGACCTGATATGTGATTAAAACTAATAACGAAAGATTAAATTAGAACATGGTGAAGTATAAACACAGCACTGAGGGATAAAACTTTAAAAAATGACATTCTAGGACTTCATGCAGCCTTCACTTAATTCTGTTTCTGGTATAAATAACGAGGCTAATAATTTATTTTGTTAAAAAGAAAAAGAAAAAGAATACGACCTTACAATATAATAAATATAATGAAAAATATAACGTACTCTGGAATGTAACATCTATGTAAATATGTACAGATGAGTGTACAGTTCTCTTTCTCTTTATGCATATTTATTTATTTTTACCAATTTATATGATATCTGTGAATAATTTTGTCATTGGTTACCAGGTTTCCAATATACTAATCACTGGTTAACTTTATTTCTGACAGCGATAGTAACAAGGGAGTGTGTAACTCGATGCCGAGCAAATATCTCAAGACATGTAAGAAGTCTACCATCATATTTCGTCATACATACATACATACATACATACGTAGATATATATATATATATATATAAGAATTTAAGGATTGGAGAAAACGCATGTTATAAACATGCGTTTTCTCCAATCCTTAAATTCTTAAATATACTCAAATACCCAAAATTTCAAGGAGTTCCTGCCTTAAAAACAGGAACTAAACCACAGTTATTTTGTGTTCTTTGCTACATTGGTTTCTATTAACCCATTTATTCTATCAGAAGAATTTTTATTCATTAAGATAGAATAAATACACATAATTATATATATATATATATATATATATATATATATATATATATATATACGCACAAAAGAAATATTTAAAGTAAAGATTTGGCAGCAAGATATACCAGGCTAATATCATAGATATTGATATCTTTTTCAATAGGACTAATTACATTTTTACTTCACCCAGTGCCTTACTTTACTCTAACGCATGCATATACATGCACACAAATCGAAAAAGAACCTACGTAATTTTGATTCACAATGAAGTAGGTCTGAGTAACAATTTTTGTTAAGATTTTTAGTTTTGGTATGGGTATTTTAAGAAGTAAAATCATTCTCTCTCTCTCTCTCTCTCTCTCTCTCTCTCTCTCTCTCTTTATCTCTCTCTCTCTCTTTATCTCTCTCTCTCTTTCTTTCCTTCTCTCTGTACATATATATATATATATATATATATATATATATATATATATATATATATATATATATATATATACCTATATTTAAATTTCTCTTTCTACTATTTCCAATAATCTCAAAAGAAGGCTGTGCAGCAACTTTTAATGCAAAAAAGGTCATAAAAAGAGCTTCCGTTACAGATATTGCATTTCATATATTCTTTGATATTCAGATGGTCGAACATATTTGAATAGTGGTAAGCCCAGCGCATTTGAAGTGAATCGAGATGATGGTTTTAACACTCAACTATAGAAATCAACCAACAATAGTTAGAGCCATATCTTCGTTAGCGAAGATATTTCCGCGTTTTCTTTGTGGATATTGTTAAATTTACCTATTTTCAGGATTTTGGCTCCCGATATTTGAAATAAATTGTTCATCACTGAATCGGCAGTCAAGCTGCGGAGCTGGTCCTTTTCTCGGATATCCTTTTTAAACTCTTGACTTTTTGATTTCTTTTTCTACGTATTGATGTCCAATAGGAGGCGCAATGGCCCAGTAGTTAGGGCAGCGGATTTGTGGTCATAGGATCACGGTTTCGATTCCCAGACCGGGCGTTGTGAGTGTTTATTGAGCGAAAACACCTAAAGCTCCACGAGGCTCCGGCAGGGGATGGTGCCGAACCTTGCTGTACTCTTTCACCACAACTTTCTCTCACTCTTACTTCCTGTTTCTGTTGTACCTGTAATTCAAAGGGTCATCTTTGTCACATGTTTCACGCTGAATATCCCCGAGAACTACGTTAAGGGTACACGTGTCTGTGGAGTGCTCAGCCACTTGCACGTTAATTTCACGAGCAGGCTGTTCCGTTGATCGGATCAACTGGAACCCTCGACGTCGTAAGCGACGGAGTGCCAACAACAAGAACGATGTCCAATATGACCAGCACCAAGAGCACCGTTTTAAGATATTGGCCCCTAGTTCTTGCAGTCATCAACTACATTTTCCGAGATGTCACATCATTGGATGCTGAAGAAGAGTGGTGATTTTTTTGTTAAAACAAGTCACGATAAAGCGTGCATCCATGTGCGGTGACCTTATATAAGTTCAGAGTACAGGTTTGTTTGGAAATGCTACTGCTTCGCATCCTGAGTACTTTTCATCGCGATTGATTATTATTTTTTTTTTTTTTTTTTTCGGTGAAGGTTTGGATTCGAGTCAATTTAGTTTTTACTGGTATATCATTGTTTGTGACATAGTCATCTCATTTGATGTTCAGTAGCCGACACGGTTTTGCTTGATGAAATCTCTCAAGTCGATGTGTTTGGTGTTGATATGCTATCCAAGTCTTACGGTTAGAGCAATATGAAGAGCTCACTAGCCTAACACATCACAACTACCAACACTTTTGTTTTGCGCCTTGAATTACTTTTGTGAAAGACACAGTATGAGGGAACCTAAAGGACTGGGGCGAAGCAGCTAGCAGTCGGTTAATCATGTCATCTTTGAAAGAGTAAGACGAGGACAAGATACTACTGAAATAAGTGAAGAAGAAAACTTTTCCACTGATATCTCATGAATAGTAATTTAAAGGGTTTTCTTTCAGCTCCATGTGGATATTGAACATTAGTCTCCTCCGTGTTTTGCTGAAAGTGAGGCTAAATATTTTGCAAGTACATCTGAAATGTTTTGTATATTGGATTCAGTTGAGAATGAAACATTGTCGGTTAGCATTTTAGCAGCTCACATATCACGAGTACAGGTGCATGGTATGATTTAAGTTCTCCTAAGCTAAAGAGTTTTCAGTTGTATCTGTATTGAACGGTACTCTAATTTTGGGTTGTCTGTCTTTCGCCTACACAGCAGTCATATAAAATAAAGACGAAGTGGGTGTGAGTACACAAAGTTATTTATATATACACCTTCTCCTAGACTTAGTAGTTGCAACAATCCTTTCTTTTGTCGGAGGAACATGAACTATTCGATCTTTACAAAAAAATCCACATGAATAATGAACGTCTAGAGGCCAGAATATCCGAATGGCAATAAGAAAAGTACGAATGTCATACAATCCCATGTGCCTCATCTATGATATCAATCACCTTATCACGATATGACATTGTTGTTGCCATGGGCGAGTGTCGCCATGTGATATTAGTTTCTTATATTTGGCACAAGACCAGCAATTTCGTGAGGGTTGGGTAATTGACTACATCGACTCCAGTGTTCAACTGGTACTTATTTTAACAACCCTGAATGAAAGACGTAGTCGAAATTTGAACTCAGAACATGAAGACGGACGAAATTCCGCTAAGCATTTTGCCCGGTGTGCTAACACTTCCGCCAGCATGCCGTCTTGCGCATATGTATACTATTTATTTCAAATTTTGGCGCAAGGCCAGGAAGTTCAGGGGAGGATGTAAGTGTATTAACATATATACTCGGATATAAGTCGCACTTTCTTTTCTCAGAAATTTTCACCTAAAGTTGGGGCGCGGTTTATAAGCGCATCCTATAAAAAAAATCTTCAGATATTTTCTAGGTGCAAGCCATGCCTGAAGTCCCGACACTTGGAATAACCGAAAAAGTCCAAATTGCTAATTCCGAAGCCGAGAAGTACACGGGAGGCGATCTTTAGATATTTCTTTATATATTTCTTTACTTCAATAAAATAAGTTTAATGCTTGTTTTTGTACCGTACCTGTCTTTCTTTAATTCGATGCCATGTTATTTATTTACATCAAGTGAAAGAGGAATTCGTACGATATCACTTTCAAGCTGAAAGTTGTTGAATGCGCGAAGTCGCATTCGAATCGAGCTGCAGAAAGAGAATTTGGAGGTCTCAGAAAAAATGGTTAGAGATTGGCGTATGAAAGAGGAGAAAATGAAATCCGTTGACATCAAATCGTTAAAGAAAATTAGGATAGAACTGAGTCCCAATGAGGAGATGGAGACATTTTGGGAGACTGGGTAACTGAACTACGCACGAATGGACTTGTCGTCACGAGAAACATTATAAGACTGCGGGCTCTCCAAGTGACTAAAAAACATGGTATATTCGACTTTGAAGCATCCCCTGGCTGGTGTACGAGGTTTATGAAACTCCACAATCTTACGCTGAGAGAGAGGACTCATATCGCACAGAAATTACCTGCCGACGTAGAGAGCAACGTTGATTCCTTCCATTGGTATGTAATAGACCTCCGAAAGAGCCACAAGTTTGCCTTGGAAGCAATCGGTAATATGGACGAGACAGCCCTTTTTTCGATATGGTTGAAATTCGGACAATCGACGTTAAAGGGGAAAACACAATTTCGGTAAAAGCTACGGAGAGCGACAAGGCCCACCTCACCGCAATTTTGGCTTGTATGGCTGACGGTAACGAAACTTACCCCGGCTGTTGTTTTCAAAAGAAAGACTTTCCCGAAAGAGAAGTTTCCGAAGGGCAAAGTAGTGTATTTTCAGAAGAAAGGGTAGGTAGATGAAACTGTATTGACGAACTGATCAAACGACGTGTGGTTCAAGCGCACAGTGGCTATGATTAATTCAAAGTAAGTCGCTTCTTGTATGGGATATGTTCAGGGCTCATCTGATCGACAGCATGAAAAATAGCGTAAAGGAGCGTCATACCTACCTTGCTGTGATTCCAGGGGATGTACATCTGTGCTTCAGCCACTCGATGTGTCAGTTTAAGGTGAATATGCGTGCCAAGTGAAATGAATAGATGATTAATGATGACAAGGAAATGACAAAGGCTGGGAACTTTAAACGGCCTGACCTTAAGAATATTTGCCAGTGGGTGATAGATTGATGGGCTGAAATACCGGGTGAACTTGTGATGAAATCATTTTTGAAGAGCGGGATCTCAAATTCCATGGATGGTACGGAAGACGACGAGTTATATGACTTCGTCTGTGCAAGAAATGTTAAACCCAGGGCTTTGTCAATTAATGAAGATCAAACAAGGGAAGACGAGGATCCGGGTGTATACGACGAGACCATCACAACGGGGGAGTTTTACCAGTTTTGGGGTGAAAGTGATTAGTACAACTCGATTCTTCCTTCATTTATTCTTCCGATTTTTGTCACAATGTTTCATATACTTCCTTATAATTTAAAACAGTTATTGTATTTTTTCCAATCATAACACATATGAGTGCATGGTTTTGTGTCAGTTGCGGCAAAAGTGTCCTAATAATGAAAGACATAAATCAAAATGTAAATGGAAGGTATCGATGTAATTAAGTCTCAATACGATAAACAAGTCGACTAGCTTTATCAATGATAAAATTTTACATTATAAACAACGGTTTCTAAAATGCATGGACTTGTAAGTCATCTTCAGCTTACTGAAAGCTCGGTTACCGAACAACAGCTACGTCGGGGCGATTCCTAATCGAACTTTGCTCTCCAGCATCAACAAAGTCATTGCGATTTATAGTCGGTTCAATGACAAAATTCCCGATTTGAACCTTGTTAGTCGGGGGTGCATCTTATAGGCGAGGGCGTTTTATAGTCAACTATATACAGTACATCGTTCCCAGTGATCAACTGGTACTCTTTTTATCGAACCCGAAAAGATGAAAAAGCAAAGTCGACCTCAGCGGGATTTGAACTCAGAATAAGAATACCTATTTCTTTACTGCCCACTAGGGGCTACACACAGAGGGGACAAACAAGGACAGACAAACGGATTAAGTCGATTATATCGACCCCAGTGCGTAACTGGTACTTAATTTATCGACCCCGAAAGGATGAAAGGCAAAGTCGACCTCGGCGGAATTTGAACTCAGAACGCAGTGACAAACGAAATACCGTTAAGCATTTTGCCCAGTACGCTAACGTGTATGCCAGCTCGCCACCTTGAGCTTGTGTATGATATTAATATTCAAAGTATTTAGGATCTAAAGAACAGCTAATACAAACAAATTGAGAGAGTTAAAAGTCCTCAATATTGAAATCTTATGAATAGGGATAATTAGATTTTGACTTCTAAATTGTATGAATATACATATAAATACCCACTCATGCACACACACACACACACACACACACACACACACACACACACACACACACACACACGTGCATACACGCACACACTTGCACACATACACACACACACACACACACACACACATATATATATATATATATGTATATATATATATATATATATATATATATATATATATATATATATATATATATATATATATATATATATATATATATATATATGTAAACACTCGTATCCATGTATATGCTTATATATAGTTATATGCATACATACATATACATAAATTCATAAATTTATATATATTCATATACCCAGATACATATACACACACGTTTACGTACACATACGAACACATTGCACTCTCCTACACTTTGTTAAATCTATCTAAGAAATCAATATTGAAAGAAGATAGAGTTTCAAAGAAATGGTTAGGATTCAGTCGCCATCATCTGTTGTAGAACTGCTGTTATCTTCTGCTATAATTTTTTTCCTCCCCTCAAAACACTTATTCACTTGTTAATGTGGAGACACAAAGTTCACATACACGTAGTAATGTGTAAGTTTTTGTATACACATGTACACATATAACATTTACTTGAATCTGAGCTATCGCACCATTACTACGTCAAATTTCCTGTTATTAACGTGTCCCTGAAGTACATTGAGGTGATAACGATGGAAAAGTTAGAGTAGTGACAGTGCAACCATGTCTTCCAGTAGATAAATAGTGCACTTTTTATGTTGTATGTTTGTTCACTTTATGTTATTAACTCTAGCTACCTAAGTTGCTGCACCTATCCATTTGTCTTCTTAGGATATAGGCCTAAGCGACCAGCTCCAAAACTTTCCCCTGTTCACCTCCGAAATATTTTCTTTACAAGCTCCTTACCAGTGCTGTATCTCGATGAGGCGTCTTTCCATACTACCTCTTGTATGCAGTGAACCTATATCATTTATGTTTTATATTATCAACGACGTACACCTTTACATATATTCATTAATATTATGAATGATTTCTTAAATTAGCATAGTGACACGAATGTGAAAGGTAGGGAGTAAACAATTCGATTAAACTCAGGATATGATTGGTACTTTATAGACTCAAGACGTTTCTGAACTCAAACTGTAATGGTATGAATGGAATTAATTAGTAACGAAAGTATTTGACAAGGCATAGTATGATAGTCTTCCTCGCAAGCCTAAGCCATTCGGAATTTTTAGTACGATCGTTGAAATCTTTTTTAGATAAATATAGTATTAAGAATATTCTAAATAGCCATGATTCTTTTACTAACTCAGTTCAGCTGGTGAAATGGCTATATTCTTGATCCAATCTTGCTCATAGTTTTCATTAATGATTTTCTGGATGTTATTAGGTCTAATTTTATCATGTTTGCTAACGATGCAAATTTGTATTCTTGCAAAAATGAGGAGTTTGATTTCTCTCATTGGATAAAAGTGACTGTTAACCTTGAGCTTGACCTGCATTCAGTGACACTCAGATCTTCGGTGGTTGATTCAAATCAGCAAAGTCTAAATTTCTTTCCATTCACAGCTACAAGAACTCAGGTAACATTTCTGTTTCTATCTCTGATATAGCTCTTGAGTTTTCCAGTCTTAATCTTTTATGCTTAATATTTTCCAAAGACGTAGAAAACAAATAACTTGCTTAAACTCCTAAAATCTAACAGGAAATGTTAACCGCATCATATTTCAAAACAATACATACATGTAATCAGTAGTTGCCTGAGATATCATGAGAGATGATATTCTTAATTAAACAATATACAATACCATCCATGCAGTAGCCTTAGATTAAACATTAAAATTTTGACTATGTTGAGAACATTTACATATTCCAACACAAAGACTTGGTATGACATTACCACCAAAACCTCCACCATAAGAAAACAGGCCTGGCGCTATCGTACGAGTTTTAAAAACAGTCTTGTACTCTTAGAGAAGCTTGTTTCCTAAGTGATGTGAATATTTCATTGAAAAACAGAGAGAAAGAGTACATTAATGAACGACAGCCTTGGAACTTACAACTTATTTGCCCGAATTATAAATCAACATTCCTTACAGCAACTATTGCTAATTTCTTTTTTAAGTAATTATCATGAAAAACTGAACATTCCGAGTTTTAAAAAAATTGGTCAAATTCAAGCAGAACAGTGAAAGTTTGCTATACTTTTTTAAAGTTCAACATTTAACTGTATAAAATTTCCAAGTTTAAACTCCGTTGTTGTGATTTATTTCTGGATAAGAAATTAACCCCTCTGCCTGCAGAGATACATAGGTTAAATAACACCATAGGAAAAATGCTTTTGATAAAGGCATTGAAAGCTAAATCTCTTTTTCCTGCTGCTGCTTCACTTTAAAACTTGGGCTTTGTGCCATACCTAAGAAATCATTATTAGCTACTGATTGTCTGTAGCTCAGCCAAACATCACAAAGTCTGCAATGGTGTGATGACTAATCAATATCGCTTTATCACAACTATCATGACTACCAAAACCACAATCAACTTCATCACTGCTTTATTACAGCCAACATGTCTACAAATTCACAATTATCACCATCGTCACTCACTTTTACTACCACCGTTATACTACAACCAACACCATTATCAATGCTACTTCTAGCGGCGAAGATGCAGCAATTACAACTACGAACGCTGCTGCCGTCCTCACTTTCACCAGCTTTAGTACCTACCAGTTACAATCACACCCATATTAGCATTGCTTTGATTAACACTAGCAACACCAACAATTGGAGACTGTAGGTAAAGGAACACAACAAATAAGAGTTGAACGAGAAGTACATTCAGCCATATATATACTCAAAAATCAAAATAAGCAACACGAATTTTAAAGATGATTGCATCTTTAAAATCCGTGTTGCTTATTTTGATTTTTTGATCACCTCGTTTTTGGAATGGTTTTTGTATAATACCATACCATACTATATTCTAGTGCCTAAACATAATTACCATATTCAATTTTGAATCTAAATCTAAACCTTTTATATATATATATATACATATACATATATTTCTTCTTTTATACGTTTCAGCCTTATATATACGTATGTATATGTATGTATGTATATGTATTTATATATATATATATATATATATATATATATATATATATATATATATATATATATATATATATATATATACATATATATGTATGTATGTATATGTATATATGTATATGTATGTATCTATATGTATATATGGAAAAAATATGTTCAAAAGAGAACAATTCAAACTTTTTGAGAGACCTGAAAAGAGAGAAACAATGATTTCTAATAAAGATTCATCATATTCATAAAAAAAAAACAGAGCAAGTAATAAGAATATGAAAATAGTAGTTGAAAAATATCGTTATAGGTATAAAAATATCATAAACAATTATAAAGACAATACATATTTGTATTGTCCTTTGAAACGCGCGTATGTATTGAATCGTATTTTGTATTTTGAGTAAATATAGTTTATCAAAGTGCTATATCGCCTACTGCGTTGAACTATCACACTGCATAGTCTGCCATAGTGTACAGTCTATGGTAATTCATCATTGAATGTCAGGTTGTGATGTATGGTACTCGGTTAGACAAAAGTATTATGTAAATGAAAATACAGACTCCTATAGGTCTCTCCGAATAAGGCTGACCTGATTCTAAACAATAACAACTACATTTCCTCTATTAATCAGGCAAGATCTTCAGACTTGAACTTTGTAAATGGTGACACTTACTCTCATACACAACTTGTTCATGGCTGTATGTAGTAATCTAAGCCGTTGTGAAACTTTGGCACATACGATGTATATGTGTTTTGTCCATCTCACCTTGTTGTTTATAGTTACACCTAGAATCTCTAGCTTCTTTTTTTATTAGGCAAATTGTTATTATTCACAAGCTGTAATTCAAGGTTTGGTGGGCATCTTTGTTTTTGTTTTTGTTTTATTTTGTTTTGTTGAATCTGTCGCTTTTTACTCTCATAGCTCAAATATTACCTTCGAATCATCTGTCGATTTTTCTTCCTAACAATAGTTGTTAATTTAGCTGCTACAAGGTCGTTTTCTCTTGCTCGTGTTTCTGATGCAGTTATCAGCATATACGTACAAGCTTTTACTGACGTTATCTAGAATATCTATAAAAACTAATAATAAAAGTTAGCTGTATATTGATTTTATATAGAATTTATGCATTGATATGTGACAAATCAGAGGATTAAAATGGTTATCTTTGATGGATCTCCTATTAAGTTATAGTTATATTCGAAGCCACCTAAGCAGTTCTTTGCGTAGTGTAGATTCCATTATACCACATTCTGTCAAAGTTTCTTTTGATACTCCAATAGCATTTATTTCTTGACTCACGTCTAAATATTTATTTGATGTTTGGAATTACCTTCTAGAAATGAGTTCATTTTTCAAGTCGCTTAGCAGTTATTTATTAATTGGTGTCAAATTTACTAAAGAGCGGTTGTTTAATAAATTAGATCTGGAATTTCTCTGGTATATAGGACTTCTTTAAGTGCTTTTCTATTAGTTTAGAAATTTGCTGCAAATAAAGCAGAGGTTAAATAGATGATACAGAGTTGAGACTGGTTTATTTCAGCATTCTTCCAATGCTGTGCTAGAAGTTGATCAACAACGTTAGGTGTATCAGATTTGGCTTCCTGTAATATTTCCATAATATTTATTGTTTTTAAGATCAAGTTCTGTTACACTGTACTAGAAGATTATTTAATACTCAGTGATTGTTCATCACTATTTGGTGTGCAATTCTAATTATATGATTTCCGTCCTTAACAGAAGAAACACACACTCAGGAAAGTCAATACATTCGCAGACAAATGTAGTCCGTTTGATCCCACTAGTATGCAGTTTATAGTACAATTGGATTAGTAGCTAACCAAAACGACAATATACTACTTCTCTACCACATAAATAATGAGGAAATTATCACCAAAAGAAAGATCATTCCCACAAACCTTCTCTAGCCATAATATTGAAGAATAAAGCAATGTATGGTTGAAATGAGGTCGCAACATATCAACCCATAAAAATACTCCAACACTGTCTTATTAGAATTTCTACACTGCTCAATAGAATTTACTTAAGAAATAAATCTAACACAGGTCAGTGACAGTAAAGAACGACGACATTCAGAAAATATATCTAGAGACAAAAATATTTGTTTAAACAAAGAACAGAAGTCTCAAATTGGTTAAATGAACAAATAAATAGAGAAGTACACCACGAAAAATGTCACTCAGTAGTCTTCAAGTTAAAAGATACTTTTATGAAAGTGAAAGTTAGAAACGAAAACTGAACTGTAGAAATCGAATACCATTTCTAAAGTCTTCTATAATTTCTCAAAGGAAACGGGTTTATGTGCACCACAAAATTATATCATTGTCTGACGGACATTATCACTTTCTGAACAATTTATATAATTCAGTTAGTGTAATCCGAGTTATATATTTACCGCAATGTAATTAGCGCGGTAAATATATAAACCTGGGTAAATTACAAAAACAGAGAGGAATATACGTGGGTCATGAATGTCGGTGAACCTGTGTTCAAAGTAAATGAACAGAAATTGTCAAGATAACTGGGAGGAGAAAAGAAAAGAAAAGTTATAAGGGAAAATATGTTTATCGAAGAAGTATAATTTAGTTGAGCCTCTTGTTTCATAGAAAAATGCATTGACTTTGCAGTCACATTCAAGAGAGAAATATTTGAAGTAATGTGGTAGGCAAGATGCAGTATCAGGTCGCTAGAAAAGAAACTGGATGTCAAGTATATATGACAAGAAGAGAAGCTAAATCTAAGGGACTTATCATTGTTCTGAGCTGAGAAAATCAGAGGGATGAAGTGTTCTATATTATGGATCATTATACCAATGTGAATCTGGAGGTAGTCTTTGTAAAATGTATGAAATCTGAAAAAGCAGGAAGTCCACTAAGATTAGTTGTCTAGATGTTGAAAATATCTAATACAGTAGGACGCATGCAAGTCACTCATCTTCGTATCAAGCATTGCAGAAAGATATCTCTGATGACTATAGTGGTATCAGAATCGTCAACCTATATACAAACAAAGGTAATTCTTTGAAAACGAACAATGACGACGACATTAAATTAATGCTGTGTGTTGACGAAGACTGAAACATATAAGAGTGAGAATTAGTTTAGTTGGACATTGATGCAATCTTTTTAGTGAGACAACCATAGAAGTTTCCAGACATGAGAAAACCTATACATCTTGTATTTATTGATCTGAGAAAAAGTTGTGACAGATTTAGAAATGATTAGCTTTTGAGAGCTGTACAAGCTATCAGCAAAGTAAGCGTTAACAACGAATTCAATGAAGAATTTAGTATGAATGAGAATCTTTAAGCTTTCCTGTTTATTTTCAGACCATAACTCAAGAGATCAAAACCGACCTTTCATGAGAACAACGGTTTGGTACTTAATAGCTGAATTAGTAACCTGCATGCTCAGCGGAGTACAAGTCATTATAGTACTAGCAGAAAATATAGAATGAGAAAACCCAAATCTATGGGGCTAAATACTATATTCCAAGTCCTAATTGTGCGTAGTTTTTGATTATTGATCTCAAACAAGCTCTGTAGAGAATCGGCAACTATTCAGAGCTGAAGAGTTTGTTCTTCCTAGCCTGAGAAACAAGGTTAGTTTGTGGCATGCAGATTTAGGTATATGATGAATGTGAGGTACCAAATGATATTATAAATGATGGTGAGGCCTAGCAAATGTAATGATTCTGAGGGCTTTAGATGCATGTTACCTTAGATATTTTTCCTCGATTTCAACAATGATTGTGTATTTTGTGTTGTTAAAGCTAACAACATTGGTATGTTGATATTTGGGAATACTCTTGCGGCATTTGTTCACAGATTCTGCACACGTTTAACACTGAGTATAAAGGTTGCGTCTAACTAACGCCTGTAGGCAGGTTAACAAGAAATGGGTTAGAGGTGACTGCACGTAATTTAGGGGATGCAAAGGAAGAGTGTTAGAAATATAACCGTTCCTTGGATCACACAAAAGTTGATACAGCGTGAGTCTGAAAGAGAGCATAAACAGGGTACGCTGCGATCTGAAAAGGAGTTTTCTATTCCGAGGGGCAAGAGACGGATGGAGTTTCCTTGTACATGTTTCGTCTTGGTATAAAAGACGGGTTACAACAAATATTCTGCTCAATACCACAGATTTGTTTGCCGTTTGTTTCACATTAACCAGTTCAACAAGTCCTCTAGTAGCTAACTATATGTGCATCTCTGATCACGAGCAGAAGTAGTGGGGGAGTATCATAACCATGTGTTGAGAGGAATTTTGTGGGGTTTGAATAGCTCACCCTAGAAACATGGATGTTTCATTCATCATCCTTATTCAGGAACCTTTTGAGCAAAGTGGGATACTCGACCTGAAAACAATTCTACCTGGGCTGCACCTGCAAGGTCACGTGTTGTTTTTCTTGGTATGAGATCACTATGTCGTGCACATATGGTTATGATGCATGTGTTTGTTGTACCCTTGTCAAATGGGTAGTCATAATGGATATATTGGAGATTCATATATTTGTACCCCAGTGTCACTTTGATAGCGTGCGCTGCTCTCTCATTCAACAATAATCATAAAGGTTCCAAATTTTGGCACAAAGCCAGAAGAGAGATAGTCAATTACATCGATCCCAGCGATCGATTGGTACTTATTTTGTCGACCCCGAAAGGATGAATGGCAAAGTCGACACCAACGGAATTTTAACTCAGAACTCGATAATAATATCAACAACAACAACAATAGCAGCAGTAACAACAACAACAACCATAACAGAGGCACGAAAACATTGACTTGGAGAAAGGATATTGTGAAATAAACCGATCCCAACAGCTGAGTATAAATTTTATCTACTTTAGCAGGATAAAAAATGAAGTTGATACAAACCAAATTTGAAATCCAAATGTCACAGCCGACAACATATACTTCTTAACATTTACTAGATCTGAGACTGTGAGTCTATGGTACAATTTAAATAACCCTATGTTCTCGAGTTGAATTACAAACTTGAAAAGCTTTCAAACTTCATGTATAAACAATTCCACTACGCTTAAGAACCCCAATTACAATATATATATATATATATATATATATATATATATATATATATATATATATATATATATATATATATATATACATACAATTTCAGCGTGGAAGGTGTTTATAAGCCATTTAAATACACACACAAAAACCGTTAGATTAACTTCAACATTTGAATTTAATGGTTACTTGCTTACTATGCAAGTACATCTCCGTAATATACATATATATATATATATATATATATATATATATATATATACACACATACAATCCCAAATAATAATGTACGAAAAAAATATTAAAAACTAATGAAATATAAAACTGCCTTCTTCCGAAATGAAACGATTATTCTAGCCAGAAAAAAAATATCAAGGGATGTAACTCTTTAAAACGTTTAACAAGTAATTTCCCTTGATATGATGCTATACCTCCTCTTGTAGAATATTTGATAATTTAATTTTAGGTGAAGAGGATTTTACCGTTTACAGCACGCGCGAGTGTGCGCGTGTGTGTGTCTGTGTGTGTCTGTGTGTGTGTGTGTGTGCTTTTGTATTTTTTTGCTTATGTACGTGAATGAATAAAGGATGTTGATAGCACCTTAATAGCATGTAACGGCAGTATACGCATATACACATATACACACACAAACATATACGACAACAGTACTTATTTTTTAAAAACTTGCTACATATTCAATCGGATGGTTTTTTGCCGAACCGCTATGTTAACCGACGTAAACACCACTGATTGTCAAGTGGTGGGAGAAGGTTCAAACACATACATACATGCATAATATATACATGCATACATACATACATACACACACACACACACACACACACACACACACACACACACACAAACATGTGGCTGAGATGCAAGCTTTTTTTTTTTTTTTTTGCCCACAAGGTGCTAAACATAGAGGGGACTAACAAGGACAGACAAAGGGATTAAGTCGATTACATCGACCCCAGTGCGTAACTGGTACTTAATTTATCGACCCCGAAAGGATGAAAGGCCAAGTCGACCTCGGCGGAATTTGAACTCAGAACGGAGCGGCAGACGAAATACCGCTAAGCATTACGCCCGGCGTGCTAACGTTTCTGCTAGCTCACCGCTTCTTACCATACAGCCACGCCTGCGCCTAAATACATACTTGTATGTATATATGCATATCTTTCTCTATAAGTATACATACAAATATACAGTTATACGCACACATACATACTCATCTATACATATGTGCATAAACAGACAAATATGAGCATGCACACGCGCGCACGCATACACCGCACGTCAAACCTTCATCGATTCTGTAAGCGGAGTTCATGATCACGTCCTCCAGTGAGATCATAGTAACCATGTCTCTTTGTAACTTCAAAATGAAATATGAGACAACACCAACAAAACCCCCATCACAACATCCCCACCCTACTAAACATGCGCAGCATTCAGTTAGATCCTTCGCAGTGATAACAAATGCTATGTCACATGTCAAGGTAATTTCCTTTGCTTTTGTGTGTTCAAAGAGACTAACAAGATATAGTGACTTCTTTCTTAATATTCTACAGAGAAAGTCTAAAACTGTAGTTTATCTAATCTCAGTTTCTCTTACGTTTTCTACTGCACACTGTATTACGCATAGACATTAAATGACTATTTAATTATTCTGCCGACAAACGTACAGTATGCAAATTAGTTGTGCCATTACAACCACGCTCTAAATAGTAATTTCTTATCAGCTCTCTTTGTGAACAAAGAAATAAGAGTTATGTTTTTGTAATGGGCTAGTATAATTTCGTTGTATATATATGTTGCTTATGTTCCTAAGGGGCCTACAGAAATAAACAATCGGAAGGTTGTGGATGTGCCAAACTTCAATTTGCGTAATTATTTTAGGATTTCAAGCTTACGTAACAAGCATCTACTTTTACTTTCCTTGAGCGTCGGTTCTCCATATTCCATCTCCTCTACAGTGCTTTACCGTTCATTCCACACTCCTATTTCGACTGTGGTAAAAGAGGCTGTGTGATAGACCTGTCTGAAAGATTTGAAGACAGGCACTTTCCTATCTGGCCAAGCCTTCATCAATTTCTTCAAATATCATTTGAAGAGGAAGGTGAGAGTAGAGAGGGTGGTGCTACCTTTAAGTGTGTTTATGAAAAGGTGGTCAACAGCGGCAAGACTGGTGAGACTGAATAGATCTACACTAAATATGCTTTTCTAAACGTTGGGGAAAGAACCTGGAAGAGGGCACATTCCCAAGCCTTGGAAATGGCAGAATAATCCGGGATTTTCGTTTGGGGTTTACTCCGGATTACTCTAAATGGACTGCTCCACCATTGGAGATTCTATTTACTTATTATTTATTTCTCTACTTTCTATTATATATCCTCTGTTACATCCTTTGATGTAGTAATATCTCCCCTTGGTCGGTGTTAACCCCACAAGTTTTTGTACTTTTTACTCTGTTGTTGCTGTTGTTGTGTTGTTGTTGTGTGTGTGTGTGTGTGTGTGTGTGTGTGTGTGTGTGTGTGTGTGTGTGTGTGTGTGTGTGTGTGTGTGTGTGTGTGTGTGTGTGTGTGTTGTAACTCGTCCTTCGATATTGTCCTTCATGTCTTGGGCCCTTGTGCCCAATAAAAGAAATCATTATTAGTATTATTGTTGTTGTTGTTATAACAACTATCTTATAATAAAAAATAGTTTCAGTGAATGAGTTGAACGTGGATTCAGAGAATGAGTAAAGCGTCGAAGAAGACTATGGCAAGGAAAACTTAGCTTGTTATCCTCTTAGTTTCAATGAAATAAAGTTCCAATCAGTCACTGGATACAATATAGTTGATTATAGTCCGCTTAAAATAAGGCACAAATCAATATTTAGATAGTCACATGTCCTCACTCCAAATGATAGTGTGAGAATAACTTATGACTAATATTTAAAAGACTTCGCCGTTATATTCGTGTACAATTCTTTTCTACTTCACTTACGTCACTAAAATACTGGACAATTGGTCTAAATGTCGCAAATCATTTGAACCAATGGCCTTAGATATTCAGAACTTCAATTATCAGCAACTTACTGACTCATACGACACTATGTGAAAAGCGAATGTAAGAATATGTGTATCAGATCCGGAAAACAATTTAAAGACAAATCCCAAACGGTATAACCGTACACGAGAAATTGAAGAATATGGTGCCATTCTAGATTTGAGAGTCTGAAGTAAATTAAAAGCTTTCATCTAACTCAGGATAAGTGCATGAAAATAATCGAAATTTATTATTCAAGGGAAATCACTCTCCAAAACGTTTAGAGTAACTTCCCCTGACACAGGAACAATAACGTTATATAAATATTGGGTTGTCCGGAAAGTTCATGCTGATTTATAGTAGCTTACATTTCGACTTATTTTAGAACATGGTTGTGTCCATAAAATAGGATTTGACTACACCTCCATTTAGAGCACAGTTTAAGCTATCTTTTCGTGGAAGAATGTTTATGTTCCTATAACCTGTGTTAATTCTGTAATCCTTTAAAATAGAAGATAAGAAAGTTCATTTTCGGCACTTGATGCTTTTCTTTTTCCGTAAAGGGAAAAATGCCTCACAAGCAACCAAAGAAATATACGCAGTTTACGGTGATGTCTCTTTATCCGAAAGAATTGTACGGAAGTAGTTCGCAAGGTTCCGAGCTGGAGATTGTAGCCTTATTGATAAAGAGCGATCAGGCAGACCATCCACTACAGATGATGACCAGATCAAGTCATTCTTTGAGAATAACCCACATTGCACCACCCAAGAATTGGCAGAAAGCCTCAACCTATCAAAATCCGTCGTTCATGAGCACCTGGTAAAGCTTGGGTACACAAATCGCTACGATGTTTGGGTAACACATGAGTTGAGTGAGAAGAACCTTTTGGATTGCGCCTTTTTTAAAGCAAATTGTGACAGGTGATGAGAAATGGATTATCTACCGAAATGTTCAGAGAAAGCGATCCTGGAGTAAGCGACATGAGCCATCCTTAGCCACCCCAAAAGCAGGTTTTCACCCTAAAAAAGTCTTGCTTTGTGTCTGGTGGGATTGGAAAGGAATTCTGTACTATGAGCTTCTCCCAAGTAACCAGACAATTAATTCTGAGAAATACTGCACACAACTGAACGAATTAAAAGCAGCAATTCAAGAGAAACGTCCAGAATTGGCCAACAGGAAGGGTGTTCTTTTCCAACATGAAAATCTAAGACCACACGTTTCTTTGGGAACCAGACAAAAATTGCTGCAGCTGGGTTGGGATGTCACCCTACCCTCCATATTCACCAGATATTGCTCCTTCGGATTTCCACTTATTCAGGTCTCTGCAGAATAGTCTTAATGGTAAAAATTTCAATTCCTTGGATGACGTAAAAAGATACCTTGATGAATTTTTGCCATGAAACCACCTTAATTCTGGGAAGAGGGTATTTTCAAGTTAAAGCAAAGTTGGAGACGCATTGTGCAACAAAATGGTTCATATTTGGTTGATTAAAAATGTAATGGCAAGTATATATCGACCTTTTTCTTTCTTTTAAAAATCGGCTCGAACTCTTTGCAAGTGTAAAGATAGACAAAAGTCAGCATTGCATGGAACTACAAGAATTCTTCACATGGTACTTGAGGCATGACCAGTAAACAAGAATCACCTTAGTCTGCTGGCTATGGGCAGCTGACACTTTCCATCCTACCCAGCAAAATAAGCCGTGAGTTTTCATATAATAATAATAATAATGATAATAATAATAATAATAATAATAATAATAATAATAATAATAATAATAATAATAATAATAATAATAATAATAATAATAATAATAATAGAGATAACTCGAATGTGGAATCTAAAAACAGAAACAATTCCTATCATAGTAGGTGCCTTAGGTATAATAAAAAAATATTCAGACAAATACATAACAAAAACACCAGGACTTACAAATATATATAACATACAGAAAATTGCACTACTGGGTACTGCACACATTCTACGCAAAACACTTTCAATACAGTAAAGATAAGAGCACCACAGCAAACCACAGCACATACCCAAGGCGCACAGAGCTGCGCTCGGTAGTGAAGTGAAAGCACGTTATAAAAATAAAACTACTGAATAATAATAATAATTTTACCAAGAGCGCAGAAATTTTGGGGGAGGGGATGAGTCCATTACATCGACCCTAGTATTTCACAGGTGCTTAATTTATCGACCCCGAAAGGATGAAAGGCAAAGTCGACTTGGCGAAATTTGAACTTAGAATGTGTACGCGTCCAGTATCACTCATTTACCTTCCGGATCCAGGAAGAGTGTCCATATCGCGAGATCCAGGTTCTTCTGAAAAAATAAGGCGACACCGCCTCCTGCCCTGGGACGACTTGGAGATGCGTAAACCTCGTAGTCTCCGAAAATGGGTTCAAACTCGAACAGATCAAGTAGTTCCATAGATCCAAGATTACTTGGATTAGTAAAGGCACAAGCCCTCGCCCATCAATTGTTCTCCAATCTTCAGGCGGATCCTTAGAGTAGGACCATTCACCTTAATCATTTTTGCCATATTCACCAGTCTCTTCACATACTGGGAGATAGCACTTCCCTCTCCACTCTCACTTTCCTTTCCAAAGAGGACTTTAAAAAGGTGATGAGGGCTAACCGAAGGGGAAGGTGTCTTTCTTCAATCCTTTCAGTCTCGTCCACCTCACAACCTTTTTTGCCGTAGCCATTCTACAGAGGAACACCACCTTCTTTACTTTGTTAAAGGTGGTCGGTGGGACGATCCTCCCGATGGATTAGACCGATAGTCGGTTTCGTCCCACACGCGATAACAACAATTTGACAGCCATGCATACATCAAAACACAGATTAAATTTCATAAAGAACACATTCAAGATATGGTTTTGACCAAGCCTGCTCTGTCACAGACGACCATACCCAAACAAAAGCATTAAGAATAAGTTTAAAGCCAAAGTTTGCATGCTAATATATTTTATTTAAGAACGTTATTATGTGTGTGTGTGTGTGTGTGCGTGTGTGCGTGTATGTGTGTGTGTGTGTGTGTGTGTGTGTGTTTTATATACACACCCATATATTACGTATGCGCGTGTGTGAGTGTATGTATTGAATTATTATTATGAGTATATAGTGTTAAACTTTTTCAATAATCGTTAGAGAAGAGGTCATGTCTCGAAGAAAACAGCTCACTCATTTTTGGAAGTTGATCCAGCATTACTGCAAAAAAACAAAAGTAAATATTTATATCACTGGAGTGTTAACAGTGCACAGATTAGACTGTACTACAGAATAATCTTTAGATCTTAGCTAACATTCTATACGTAGATGGATGCAAACTGCTTGTCTTTATATTCAGTGTTTTCATAGACAGAAAAAGAATAACTAGCCAGGCTGT
This sequence comes from Octopus bimaculoides, assembly GCF_046866305.1. NCBI lineage: Eukaryota > Metazoa > Mollusca > Cephalopoda > Octopoda > Octopodidae > Octopus > Octopus bimaculoides. The sequence continues at coordinate 11,398,663 of NC_142930.1, read as the reverse complement.
ACTGAACCCTGAGGTAGGATTTTATCAGTGACTAATGTTCCCCTAAAATGCACGCGGTGACGCTACTTATGAAGCCACTATAACTGATGATGTGTCCTTAGCAGGTGTTTCAGTTAACATAGGTGCGTTATTATGATGTCTTATTTCAGAGTTACCTTGTAATACAGAATATATTTATAGGTCTTATTCAACAGTGCTTATACCAGTCATTTGTCCTTTACGGATGTAACAACCTCTATTTGTATTTATAATAATAATGATAGTTTCCCAACCCAAATAGATCGGGTGCTAGAGCATAACATACCTGACCTAGTAGTGGTGGACAAGGTGCACCACATATGCTATATAGCTGACGTTGCATGCCCCTTTGACCCACGAATAGTCAAGAAGAAAAACAAAAAGATTGATAGATATAACCCTCTTAAGTACGGAATTGCCCGGCTATGGAAAAGGAAGGATGTGAAGATAGTGCCAATTATTGTTGGGTTCTTGGGAACAGTATCAGAAGACATCAAGACGAATGTAAAGGAAATTGGAATAGAGTGCCCAGTAGAACTGTTACAAAACTTTTCCTCCATGTCTCAGAGAAATCCAGAAGATTGTGCTGACGAGCACTGCCCGCATCCTTAGAAAAACCCTATCCCTTTAAATTTCTGTGTTATATTACATGAAGATATTTCGCTACCGCCCCTGTCACTTCCCCTCCCCAAGCTTTCAGTCAGACTGTAACATCTCTTATCCTTCACTCGCCCTAGGACGCTGAGTGTGTCTCGGCAAGTGATTGTAACAAACATGCAGATTAAAAGTAAAAAGAAATTAATAATAATATTAATAATGGTAATAAATAGACAACACATCAGAAAGTGGTAAGTGCAGAATCTGTGGACAAAACGGTGAAACCATATGGCATATTACCAGCCAATGTAGGCCACTAGCCCAGAAGGAATATAAGAGACGCCACGACAATATAGCAAGGCTTGTCCATTGCACACTTTGCAACAAGTATGGACTTGACAGAGCAAAAAATTGGTATGACCACAAACCTGAAGGCATTGTCGAAAATAGTAATGCAAAGATCCTGTGGGATTTTATGATTCAGTGCGACCATGAGATTGAGAATAGAAAGCCGGACATAGTCTTAATTGAGGAAGAAAACAAACTATGCTGGATAATAGACTTAGCATGCCTAGCCGACAACAAGGTATGCGATAAGGAAGAAAGAAAAGTCGAGAAATATGACAGGGTAGCTTGAGAAGTTATGCAGTTGTGGTCGATGAAAAAGGTAGTAGTAGTAGTAGTGCCAATAATTGTCGAAGCCCTGGGACAGTGAGCAAAAATCTCGAGAATTACGTGGAACAAATAGGGGCTGCAATAAGGGTGGAGCACTTGCAGAAAACAACACTGCCTGGGACCGCTCGAATACTGAGGAAGGTGCTCGGAAAATAAGAGGTGTTACCTTAGTTCACTGGTAGTGAACAACTGACACGGTAGTACATCTCCAGTGTTAGAAGTTGTGCAAAGGCAACAACAACAACAGCAACTACAACAACAACAACAACAACAATAATAATAATAATAATAATAATAATAATAATAATAATAATAATAATAATAATAATAATAATAATAAGGTCACAGAAAACGAGAAAGCAACCATACTCTGGGATATGCCAATACACACAGACAGAGAAATTAAGGTTAATAGGTCAGATATAGTTGTCAAAGATCATGAAGAAAAAAATGCTTTCTAATTGATTTATCAATACCAGCAGATAACAACGTTTCTCTAAAAGAAATGGAAAAACTTTCAAAATACAAAGACCTGGAAATAGAGGTAACTCGAATGTGGAATCTAAAAACAGAAACAATTCCTATCATAGAAGGCGCATTAGGTATGATAGAAAAATATTCAGACAAATACATAACAAAAACACCAGGACTTACAAATATATATAACATACAGAAAATTGCACTACTGGGCACTGCACACATTCTACGCAAAACACTTTCAATACAGTAAACATAAGAGCACCACAGCAAACCACAGCACATACCCAAGGCGCACAGAGCTGCGCTCGGTAGTGAAGTGAAAGCACGTTATAAAAATAAAACTACTGAACAATAATAATAATAATAATAATAATAATAATAATCTTTTGAGTGAGTGCAGTAAGCTGGCACATAAAGAGTATAACGCAGGCAGGACTGTACAGGCAAAAGATTACACTGGGATGTTAGCCGAGGATGTAGCTTCGGAATAACAGAAAAGTGGTATGAAGACGAACCAGAGACAACAGGATTTGATGGAAGAAGTGAAATAGATACGTACGCTCAACTTTCCAGAATCGGTTACCAGCCAAACCGTATGTCTTTTCCGCATTGTGTGTGACACCACAGCTCGTGAATAATTGTGAGTATTCCATTGCTGTATAGTTCCCTTGAATACGCTTCTGGTTACATTCAGCTTCGGTTTTAATGTTGCTGAACTCAGAAATATGAATACACGTCATTATAGTTGCACCGTTGATAACAACATGTTTGCTGTCTGTAAATAAAAGAAAAATAAATATTGATTCTCTTTTCAACACAAGGCACAAGGTCCGGATTTTGGCGGGAGAGGGCCAGTCGATTAGATCGACCCCAGTACACAACTGGTACTTAATTTATCGACCCCGAAAGGATGAATGGTAAAGTCGACCTCGGCAGAATTTGAACTCAGAACGTAAAGACAGACGAAATACCACTAAGCATTTCGTGCGGCGTGCTAACATTTCTGCCGGCTCGCCGCCTTAAAAGAAAATTATCAGGTCACCCCATAAGTTCCGAATTTTTAATAAAAAAAACAAGTGATTAAATATTATATTTAATTGAAATTTAATCATCAATGTATTTTCCTTGATTATCTATGACTTCCTTCCATCTATTTACAAGCTTTTTAATCCCTTCAATGTAAAACTCTTTTGGTTTCAAAGCGAAGAGCTCTGAAATGTCAGTTTCGACCTCCTCCTGGCTTGCGAAAGTTATGTCCCCCAAATGATTCTGTAAACTACGAAACAAATGGTAGTCTGAAGGAGCATGGTCGAGAGAATAAGGTGGATGAGGATTTTTTTCCCAACCAAGTTCTTCGATCTTCTGTGATGTGATCTTTGCTGGGTGGGGTCATGCATTGTCCTGATGAAACATTACTTCTTTTCGATTCACTAAAGCGGGTCTATTTTTCATCAAAGATTGGCTAAAACGCTCTAATCGCTGACAGTAGACTTGAGCGTTGATTGTTGCATTAGGCGATAACAATTCAAAGTGAATTACTCCTGTGCAATCCCAACCAGATAGAGAGAAGAACCTTTTCCCCATGAAGTTCCCTTCTCGGTTGTGGTTGGGCTTTTTCCCTTTTACCAAGCCACTGTTTACGACGTTTAACGTTTCGATAGAAGATCCATTTTTCGTCACCAGTCACAAGTCTACCCAAAAAGGGTGAAATGAGTTCGCGAGAATGGAGAGAAGAGCATATGTCAACTCGGGATTTGCGGTTGCTTTCGGACAATTTATGAGGCACCCATTTTTCAAGTTTAGGAACCTTTTCCAAGTCGTTGAAGATGACGATGAACAGTTGTATGGTTTGAACTAAGCTTTATTGCCAATTCTTCAACTGATAATGCGAATTTTCTTCAAGTAATGCCTCAAGGAGCTTATCATCAAACTCAACTGGACGTCCTGTTCGATCTTCATCTTCAAGGCTGAAATCTCCACTTCTGAATTTTGCAAACCATTTTCTGCAAGTTCTTTCATTCAAGCATTCTTTCCCATAAACTGAGTGTATGTTTCGAGTCGCTTTGGCTGCAGAGTTTTCTTTTTTGTACTCATAAAGCATTATGTGCCTTAAATGCTCTTTGAATACTTCCATGTTAGAAGGGGTTTTAATCAAAGAAATTTTAATTTTATTATTTTGTAAAATAATATTTAATTAGTTTAAATGTACACAAATGCATAAAAATAATTTTTAGTTCCATTAGACATTCTAAAATACTATAAAATTTGATTCAATTTTCAAAAAGGTAAAATCGGACAGAACTTATGGGATGACCTGATAGATATTGTCATTTGATACGGGCATCAGTTCTATCGGTCAATTTATTTTACATACTCTATTTATGTCTGTGATGTGTTTGTACATGTGCGTTTGTGTGCTTATTATTATTATTATTATCATTATTATTATTATTATTATTATTATTATTATTATTATTATTATTATTATTATTATTATTATTATTATCATCAATCCTTCGTAACAAAGTGTAGGTAAAAATGCATCGGATTTTTAGTCATTTGTCAAGTCACCACAAGGACCCCCACAGATAATACTTTCCTTAAGATGTACGATGATGATTATTATATGAAATCTCAGCTTACTTTTCTAGGTATGATTAGAAAGTGTCAGCTGTTCACAGCCCGCAGACTAAGGTGACGCTTGTTTACTGGTCATGCTTCAAGAACCCTGCGAAGAATTCTTGCAGTTCCAAGCAATGCAGATTTTTGTAAGTGTTCTACCTTTACACTTGCACCGATCTTTTTCAGCCGTGTTGGTAGTTGAGTGCTGATACTTCCAAATGCACCAATTATTACTGGTATCACGTCTGCTCTCTTCATTGACCACAACCTTCGTATTTCCCACTTTAAATCGTCATTATTGTTTTTTTTTTCTTCTTTCACATTGATCCTATTGTCACCGGGGTATCCTATGTCGATAATCATACATGTTCTTTCTTTTTTATTCACCACAACGATGTCCGGTTTCCTATGTCTGGACAGGTGATTGCACTAGATTATTACATCCAACAAGATTTTGCAGTTCTCATTTTCGGTGACTCCTTCTGGGGTTTGCTCATACCACGTCTTTGCTCTTTGTAGGCCGTGATTTCCACAGAGCTCCTAATGGATCATTCTTGCCACATTGTCATGGGGTCGTTTGTATTTGCGTTGTGCCAATCTCGGGCATTCGTTAACGATGTGCCATACCGTTTCAGCCCTCTCACTACACACTTTGCATTTGTCGCTATCGGTAGTGTTGTCAGTTCTGCACTTCATATAATTGGTCCTTAAGGTTTATTCCTGAGCTGCGTGTATGAGTGCTTCTGTCCTTATCTTCAGGTCACTCCTTCTCATTCATAGCCACTGGTCTTCTGTATCTGTCTTGGCGTTCACATCTGCAAACTGAGCGTACATTTTTTTCCTTCCATGCTTTTTCGTTTCTTGTTTATTTCTTGTTTAATTAGTTTTAGTTACACAATTTTCAGTTTTGATGACGCCCGCCTTCTTCGTGTGTTTCAACAGTGGCTCCACGACATTTTTATATACCACTTTTGGTTATTTTCCTCTGTTTCGATACAGTCCTGGAAACTGATCAAACCTCTCCCATCCTTTCTTCTTTAAACCAGAAGACACTAACCAATGATGGGTAAGGGCTTTTTCAACATCGGCATTATTAGCTCTCTTTAGGCATTTGCAATTGAGAGGTTTCAATTGACATTTATCAGTAAGAATATCTAAGGTAGTAGTTTTAGCACAGGTTTTCATACGCTTAGATTTTTCTGTGCTTGTTTCCAGTATGTCTAATTCTGAGATTTGTTATATTTGGAATTCACTTAGATGTTCCTTTGCCTGTTTTGTTACTGAGTATGGATGCTTTCTTGTTTTTATGCTTTAAGACAAGTTTTAACATCCAGTCATCTGAGTTTTTCAAGTAGGTATTTAGGCCAATTGTGGCAATCTTCTTTGTTAATTCCAGTTGTAAATTTCTATGGCCACCCTTTATTATTATTATTATTATTATTATTATTATTATTATTATTATTATTATTATTATTATTATTATTATCGAGTGAGAGAGCAGGGCATGCCATCAAAGTGACACTGGGGTAAAATATACGAAGCCCAATATACCCATCATGACTACCTGTCTGATAAGGTTACACCAGGCACATGAATCACAGCCATATGTGCGCGACATAGTGGTCTCATATCAAGATAAACAGCGCATGACCTTGCAGGTGGGGCCCAATTAGAATTTTCTTCAGGTCGAGTAGCCCATCCCGCTCAAAAGGTCCTTGAATGAAGGTTGTTTGAGGATGTCGAACGAAATACCCATGTTTCCAAAGGTGAATTATCGAAACCCCAAAGAGTTCTTCTCAACACATGACTATGATGCTCCCCCACTACTTCTGCTCGTGATCAGAGCTGCACATATTGTCAGCCACTAAGAGACATACTTAACTGGCAGAAGTCAAACAACTGACAAGCAAATCTGTGGTATTGAGCAAAATATTTACTGTAGCCCATCTTTTATACCAAGACAAAACAATATACATGATAGCACCTCCAATCAGTTAAGATAAGAAGCCATGAGAACCATTGTCAGGCACTGCATCAGAGCATTTATTATCATTATTATCATCATCATCATCATCATCATCATCATCATCATTATCATCTTTATTATTTTAAAAAAACGTCTGATTTAACCCCAAGCAACTTAAAGTTTCGTGGAGTCGCCGCAAGAACCTGATTCGTCAGACACTTGTGCTGACCCTATGAAATTACTGATCCTATGAAATTGTTGAGCCTATGAAAGTATATATATATATATATATATATATATATATATATATATCATAAATATAAGGGATTAGCAATTGAGTTGCTTCTCCAACATACTGAAAATTCAGAAACAGCAGTCAAAGAACTACTAATTCTAAACTACAAATGTTTCTCTAAAACGGATGGCGATATTTATGGCACACATAGAACAAAAAACCGGAGGGAAAAGCACAAACAAAACAAGCCTTTAGTTAATTGGGTACGAATCGTTTCATGGTTAAGCGAACGAAAACTTCACTATTCCAATCTTCAGCCCAAATATTCTGATAAATTTGAAAGTGTCTCTAAAAAAAAAAAAAAATTCACGGTAATCCCCGGCCACGCGACACCAAAAATCAACGATAAGAAAGGCACTTACGAATTCATCGGCCAGCGAGTTCAGGCACCCCACCCCAAAGAAATCCATTCCATGTGCGCCACAAATAGTCCCGTATGAAAAAAGTTCCGTGTGGAGGGATTACGGTTTAACTATCTAACTTAGAGATATCAAATATATAATATACAAGAAATGAGGGCAGGGAATCGTCAATTAATAATAGAATTAACAATTAACAATTTTGCCAAGTAGTTCAGTATGAAATAAACCTTTATCGGTAAGAACATTTATCATCATAAATATAAGGGATTAGCAATTGAGTTGCTTCTCCAACATACTGAAAATTCAGAAACAGCAGTCAAAGAACTACTAATTCTAAACTACAAATGTTTCTCTAAAACGGATGGCGATATTTATGGCGCACATGGAATGGATTTCTTTGGGGTGGGGTGCCTGAACTCGCTGGCCGATGAATTCGTAAGTGCCTTTCTTATCGTTGATTTTTGGTGTCGCGTGGCCGGGGATTACCGTGAATTTTTTTTTTTTTTTTAGAGACACTTTCAAATTTATCAGAATATTTGGGCTGAAGATTGGAATAGTGAAGTTTTCGTTCGCTTAACCATGAAACGATTCGTACCCAATTAACTAAAGGCTTGTTTTGTTTGTGCTTTTCCCTCCGGTTTTTTGTTCTATGTGTGCCATAAATATCGCCATCCGTTTTAGAGAAACATTTGTAGTTTAGAATTAGTAGTTCTTTGACTGCTGTTTCTGAATTTTCAGTATGTTGGAGAAGCAACTCAATTGCTAATCCCTTATATTTATGATGATAAATGTTCTTACCGATAAAGGTTTATTTCATACTGAACTACTTGGCAAAATTGTTAATTGTTAATTCTATTATTAATTGACGATTCCCTGCCCTCATTTCTTGTATATATATATATATATATATATATGGGAGAATATACAAATAATAACAACAGACGAGGACAGGTGGTGTAAATAACAAAAGTATATATTAGTATGACGCTCGGGAATACGATATATATATATATATATATATATATATATATATATATATATATATACATTCACAACTACTTCAAAACTGCGCTTACAATTCTCTGTGTTTGTCTTGTTTTTATATCTTATGCTCTTATGAATACAATAACAATGTCATTTACTACTTACCGATTAGTTGGTAGTACTCCTTATACGGACATTCACTAGGTGTCAAAGTGATACCGGAAGCAGAAGTGATATCATATAAATGACAAGTTTTTATGAGATCATCGAAGTTAAATGATTTGCATTTAGTATTATTGATGCATTTGTGTGCACATGATTCCACATGTTCATACTTGTGCTCTTCCAGAAAAGTTCCTTTTATATAAGCCACCGACACACGGACAAACATGTGCATTACTGGAAGAAAAAGTTCAGATATATAGATCAATACGTGTGTGTGTAAATATATACACATTTATATATATATATATATATATATATATATATATATATATATATATATATATATATATATATATATATATATATATATATATATATATCAATGTTTGGCGATTCGTACGTGCATATATGGCCATGGAATTAGACCATGGAATTAGACCATGGAATGAGCGTATGTATCAATATATATGCATGAACCCACTGCGTTACGGTTATCTCAGATTAAGAGATTTCAACCTTATGGAAATTATAAAGTACGATCATTAAGTTTTGGATACCTTGTGCAATTTCGCTCTTACGAAACTCGGATTGTGTAATTTTTAATTGTGAACAATTTAAAACTACAATTTCCTCTCAATAGGCTTTTGCGTTTTAATTAAGATCAAAAATATAGTTAACAATTTGAAAAATTATCATCACGTTATATACATACATGCACACATGTTATATAATGAACATAATGTGAGTATATATATATATATATCATCATCATCATCATCATCATCATCATCATCATCATCGCTTAACGTCCGCTTTCCATGCTAGCATGGGTTGGACGATTTGACTGAGGACTGGTGCAACCGGATGGCTACACCAGGCTCCAATCTAATTTGGCAGAGTTTCTACAGCTGGATGCCCTTCCTAACGCCAACCACTCAGAGAGTGTAGTGGGTGCTTTTACGTGTCACCCTCACGAAAACGGCCACGCTCGAAATGGTGTCTTTTATGTGCCACCCGCACAAGAGCCAGTCCAGGGGCACTGGCAACGATCTCGCTCGAAAACCCTACAAGGCCAGTCAGGCGGTACTGGCAACGGTCACGCTCAGGATGGTACATCTTATGTGCCACCCGCACAAGAGCCAGTCCAGGGGCACTGGCAACGATCTCACTTGGCTTGCCGGGTCTTCTCACGCACAGCACATTTCCAAAGGTCTCGGTCAGTAGTCATCGCCTCGGTGAGGCCCAATGTTCGAAGGTCTTGCCTCACCACCTCAGCCCAGGTCTTCCTGATATATATATATATATATATATATATATATATATATATATATATATATATATATGAATGTATATGTATGCATGCATACATGTATGTATATACGTTGTATGTATGTATATATGTATGTATGTATGTATGCATGCATGTATGTATGTGTGGGTTTCTATCATCAACACCAACACAACTATTAACAGTAACATTAAGATAGTGTATGAAGAAGGTAAGCAAATCTGTTTCAAATAAAAATATATAATGTGGTAACCCAGTGTATTTTAAAAGTTGAATGAAATGTCTTAGATCTTAAGTCTATGAGGATTGGCTTGAGGCTAAACAGCTACAACATTGCAGTTAGCAGGAACAATATGGCTAGCACACAACCAACAATAATCGCCCACCATCTCTAACATCTAAACCAGTGCAACCCACATTACCACCATTATCAACCAACCAACTTTCAAATCCAACAGGCTGCAACAGATATCAGCATGTACGCCAACACATACATGTACATGACCGTGTGTGTGTGTATGAGTGTGTACGTATGAGTTTTCGTGTGTGTGTGTGTGTGTGTGTGTGTGTGTGTGTGTGTGTGTGTGTGTGTGTGTGTGTGTGTGTGTTTTAAATCAGAAGCGCAAGGAGCGAATTGCCTGTAAAATCTGGTGACCCTTCACCTAACTGCAACTATATAATACTTTCTCTTTTTCAGTCCTTCAACTTTTCATCTCATTTGCATTATTGCATCCATAGGACAAGACAATTTTCCACTCTCTGAATTTTCCACTCTCTGAATTTTCCGCTCTCACAATTTTCCGCTCTCACAATTTTCCACTTTCACAATTTTCCGCTCTCACAATTTTACGCTCTTTCTTTCCTGGGCCAATTGTTTTTACTGCATATTTGTTGTGGATAATTAATCGCCGGTGCTGTTAGATTTACCTTCATTTTAAGACGCCAGCAAAGAAGCTATCAAGAAGAACTGAAGGTAATAGTGCGAAAAGGAACTGTAAAGGGATTATACTGGATATTAAACTTGATATTTTAAAAAGTCTTGATAAGGGAGAACTAAGTTATAGAGCCAAAACATTAAATCTCGCAACGTCTACAATGGGAACGATGCGTGACAAGAGAGAAAATTATGTTAAATGTTAAATGCTCAAAAAACTACTCAGTTAATTGCCCAGATGATCGCATATCCTTTTTAAATCTAATAATTCCACCGCACTGTGAATTCCAGATGAGAAATTTTCAGCAAATGCAAACATATAACCAAATTTCTTTTGACGAATTGGAGAACACTCGATCGCGTCTTGGAATCGAGCAGCTGTATCACAGACTTTGGACCCCTTCTATTGATTATACACCAACTAACTAGGCGCTATTAAAACCTGCCTATACAACATCTCCAGTGCATGAAATTAAGTGAAGCATATAATTATATTTTATATGTATTAAACAGTGTTTATCTTACACAGGATGGAGTTTTTTTTGTTGATCTTACCTTAACAGAAAAGTAAACTATATGCATGCGTGTGTGTCCATGTGTATGTATATATAAAGTATGTACGTATATATATATATAATATATATACGAATGCATATATGTGTATTCGTGTATGCATGTGTACGTATAATATATATAAATGTACGTGAAAGTAGGGTGCGTGTGCAAGTACGTGCTTTTTGAATGTGAAAACAATGTTTCTCCGCTACGCGAAGTGCTGTAAATATAATAATTCCGTTTGACGAATTCAGTAGGTGGATAAGATATTGTTTAAACCTCGCCACCCGAAATCCAAGTCATATTTGTTTTTTTCATTTGATGTTTTCCATGAGCATTATTATCAAAAGATATGTTTTACATCCTCTTGTTTAAAATACTATTGTTTTAAATATTAAAATGGGAAAAAGGAAAACACCAGAGATTCATATGGTGAAAACTTACCTGGTTTTAAGAAAACTGGATCGATGATAGGTGGGACTAAATGATAAAAGAAAATACAAATGATTCTTATATTACATTAAAATATATTTATACGAAAATATGCAAAATCCTGGCTTTGGAACTTCAGTATGATTTTCTATTAACAAGATCTTCGATAAATTTAACATTTTAGGTGACCTCTGGAAAAGCACGTTTAATACCTTTACTCAAGCTCATGTAACAACCAACACAACTTGAAGGTATCATTTTACATCTAAATGAACTAAATCATATAATGTATTCGCTAGATAGTATGAAACTGTTGACGATAAAGATAAAAACATCAACATATAGACTGCCATTTCATGGCCTCTAACGACTAAACTATTATCACTTAATATTATTAAAATTATATACTATTTTTTACGTAAACCTTACAGTACCTGATAGTGCTGGTATTTGAAACTCTTAGAAAAACCAAGTTAACATCTACTCTGCAGTCTAAGTCACAACCACCTCACCTTAGTTTGTAAGAGTGTTACCAATCAGTTGTAAAATTAATGTGCATTCTATGGCATTAAGTTGATGATAAATTAGGTTGAGGTTTGCTACCTTAATATACAAAATTACTTCAACAACGGGTTTGAATCATTAGTATATCACTTCCAATTGAACTATTTCATTTCTTTGAAAAGGATATACTTTATAAGAACACATTATAGTTGTATTGTGCAGGAAGTTATGAAACTGAAGAACTTCCCTGAACATTTTAATTTGCATTGTTAATAATTCATGATCTGGAGCACGTGAAAGTATTGCATACCAGAACAGCTGTTAATTTGAAATGACATGTTATAAAACGACTGGTAATATAGACCTTTAACTTTCATAAAATAAGATAAAATGATAAAGCTTACTTGGTGGTTTCAGCGTCTCTGAAAAAAGAACAAAAATTCATTAGGTACTATGAAAGGGCACGAAACAGATTTTCGTGAGTACCAGTGGTATCATAAATAGTATAAGGAATTTCTAAATGCATTCATATTGCTGCTATACTCACTTTTTGCTCTTCGAATCTTTCGCCAGTAAATATATAGTAAATAGAGGAAGGGAGAATATATTTCATAGTGACTTGATCTCACTTACATGTATACTGCACAGTTGACGAAAGCGCTTTTATTGATTTACAAAAGAAAATAACGTATCATGGGAAAAGAAAACTGTCAGAAAATTATTATTGTCAACCTTATTGAGGCCTAGCAGTTGTAGTGTCATATATGAACGTTTGATGTAATGATAGGTACAACTTAAGGTGAATGATCGACTGTTGGACTCATGTTAATAGTGTCACCTAGCCATAAATTTAAACAGTCTGGTTGAGCTAGCTATTAAAAGTTTACATTTTTACGCTAAACATATTCGCGAGCATACATCTTAACCCATTTTAACCCAGGTTAACCCTGTCGAAATTTTGAATATAGTTATATAAATAGAGATAACAAACATACGGAAGCATCCAGTTGGCCTTTATTGCAGTAAATAAACCAAATACAACTGTCCTTAAATGAGGAGTGTGGGTTAATATGCATTAAAGATAGATTGGTAAGAATATTATACATCAGTTATAGCACTCGTAATTTTTTGCGTCTGACTAAAAGAACGTTAATACAAAGGTAAAAGTAACTTCTTAAGCATAACATGCAAATTATTCATACTTGCTTTCAAAAAGTATTTTGGATTGAAAATAGCCTCAATTGATGATGTAATTTGCCAAGAACTTTAATCTTTATCTACTAGCTACACATTGATATTTTTAAAAAGATCAATATCACAAAGCATTTGTTTGGAAATAGAATGTTAAGTTTAAGTACGTTGAACTGGGTTCAAACACAAGTTTAAACTAAGACTAAATATTTCTCTTGGAAGTAACTAATCTATAATTTGTCTATGATTTGTATTTGTCTAGCGTATAAGTAAATTTATGAAATTTAAAGTCAATTATAATAGCAGACAAGTTTAATGATATTGTGCATAATAGGATACTCAACAAACTCTTTATCTTTATTACATTGAACAAAGAAAGAAGAAACGTTTATCTCTGTTGAAGTTAATTTCTTTTGTCAGGTATATATGAATTTTCCCATTCTCCGGGGAATAGATATGAAATCAGCATGCATGATGTAAAGCTAAACACTCAACAGTTCAGCGAACTTTTGTACAGTACGTTAATTTAATGTAAGTACATCAATTTAAGAAAGCTTACTGTAGTGACAAACAATAGTAATTCATAAGAGTTTTGCTATCAAAAGAGTTGAAAATACATTAGTGGCATTATCTTAAAAATGTATATGCCACACAGTTATCTAAAACATATGGCCTTGACGCTAATAAAAAGTAAGATGTATATTTAAACTAGGTTCTTTACTTTGTCTTGAGTACAAAACGTCAATCTGAGAGCCCATGATTTGTCAATATGTTACCTAAACTGAGATTGTTTCAATGATGAGTCGAACATTCCGGAATTTTCCTATTTGTCAACGATGCTCATCACAGATAATTTGCTTCAACTATTTTTGTTACATATATACAATGCAACAAATCACTTTCCAGTATGGACATTAGTTTGGACAAATGTTTTTTTTTTCTTTTTTTTCCCTTAAAATTACTAGCAGCATAAATGAATGTTAGTGGCATCAAATGAAAATCAAAATGAAACGCGAACTAGAATTCAAATTCAGCCTTGTTTTTCTAAACCTCAAATGCTTATCATATGAACAGTCCTGCAAATCTAATCTCAGTCTTAGCTTAAACTACGAAAGGAATATTCACAACATATTTACCTTGTTTAGGGTACGTTATATATGACTTTGCAAAAGCAAACATGTTTATTACTTATACTAAATACGTTTTATCCATGTCCTGTATTGACCTTCACTTAGGGTAAGCATAAGGTGAAGAATTACCAGAATTGTAAAAGCGTTCGATTGAATGTCTCGCAGCATTTGTTTAAACACTCGGTGCATTATGATTAAATCATGCGAAGGTCGACATTACAATTCATTACTTCGAGGTCGATAAAAAAAACTGTCAGTAGATTGACAGAATTCTAAGAAAGTCAGACACGAATGTTTGAGTATTTACTCCGTTCTTTTGCGCTCTGGCAGCAAAGACTTCCTTAAAACGGCGTGTTTCTCAAGGACACAACAGAGACATGAAGAATAAATATTTGCTTGCACGGACAACTATTACACTTCTACAAAACAAACTTGCCCAGGACTACATATATATATATATATATATATATATATATATATATATATATATATATATATATATATATATATATATATATATATATATATATATATATATATATATATATATATATATATATATATATATATATATATATATATATATATATATATATATATATATATATATATATATATATATATATATATATATATATATATATATATATATATATATATATATATATATATATATATATATATATATATATATATATATATATATATATATATATATATATATATATATATATATATATATATATATGGAGGCGCAATGGCCCAGTGGTTAGGGCAGCGGACACACGGTCATAGGATCGCGGTTTCGATTCTCAGACCGGGCGTTGTGAGTGTTTATTTAGCGAAAACACCTAAAGCCCCACAATGCTCCGGCAGGGGATGGTGGCGAACTCTGCTGTATTCTTTCACCACAACTTTCTCTCACTCTTACGTCTTGTTTCTGTTGTGCCTGTAATTCAAAAGGTCAGCCTTGTCACACTGTGTCACGCTAAATATCCCCAAGAAATACGTTAAGGGTTCACGTGTCTGCGGAGTGCTCAGCCACTTGCACGTTAATTTCACGAGCAGGCTGTTCCCTTGGTCGGATCAACTGGAACCCTTGTCATCGTAAGCGACGGAGTGTCAACAACCAATATATATATATATATATATATATATATATATATATATATATATATATAGGACCAGTTTAATCCGTGGGTAGGAGAGGTGCAGCCGGGAGAGTGTAGAGTTAAGAATTAAAAAAATCCAGAATGAAAGAAGGTAGAATCCAGAATTTCGTGTTTGATGAGTAGAGACAGGATTAGCTGGTGCGACCACGTGAGCGTGTATTATATATGGGAGAATTTACGAAAAAAACAACAGACGAAGACAGGTGGTGTAAACAACAAATAGATGTATTAGTTTAACGCTCGGGAATAGAGAAAGTCTTTGACGTTTCGAGCTACGCTCTTCAACTGAAGGAACACAGAAAGAAATAAGGAGAGAAAGAAGGAGAAAGAAAATATAAATGTAGTGGTCAGCGATCTATCAGTTGAAGAGCGTAGCTCGAAACGGCAAAGACTTTCTCTAATCCCGAGCGTTAAACTAATACATCCATTTTTTGTTTGCACCACCTGCCTTCGTCTGTTGTTTTTTTCGTAAATACTCCCATATATATATATATATATATATATATATATATATATATATATATATATATATATATATATATATATATATATAGTTTTAGGCTAAAGAGCCAAGGTTCATGAACTCATCGATGAAAATCCACTGTCACGTATAGAAATATTAATAAGTGAAAGCACAATGAATAAGTATAATATAATACAAAGTAAATATCATAAGAGAAGAGGAAGAAGAAGAAGAAGAAGAAGAAGAAGAAGAAGAAGAAGAAGAAGAAGAAGAAGAAGAAGAAGAAGAAGAAGAAGAAGAAGAAGAAGAAGAAGAAGAAGAAGAAGAAGAAGAAGAAGAAGAAGAAGAAGAAGAATATTATTATTATTATTATTGAGTGAGAGGACAGTGCATGCCTTCAAAGTGACACCGGGGTAAAATATACGAAGCCCATTATACCCATCATGACTACCTTTCTGATAAGGGTACACCAGGCACATACATCACAACCATATGTGCGCGACGTGGTGATCTCATATCAAGATAAAAGTGCATGACCACGCAGGCAGCGCCAAGTTAGAATTTTTTTTGAGGTCGAGTACCCCATCCCGTTCAAAAGGTCTCTGAATAAGGTTTGTTTAATGATGTTGAGTAAGACACTCATGTGTCCAAAGGTGAATTATTCAAACCTCAAAGAATTCCTCTCAACACATGGCTATGATGCTCCCCCACTACTTCTGCTCATGATCAGAGATAGTAGTAGTAGTAGTATGTCGAATTTAACATTAGCAATTTGAAGTATATCGTTGATGAACACAAAAAGGCTAACATATAGATGTAGCGACAGAGATACATTAATTGATTGACAGATAAGCATGCGGAGTGTAGTGTGAAAAATTACTTACCGTGTGGTAGTCTTCCGTCTATCCAAAAAGAAACAAAAATCATAATATTATATATTCAAAACTGATTCATTACAGCTAAAGATTACAGCAAGAATTACATCAACTAATTGGAAAATGTATCAGAGCAATCTGGGGCACCAAAACCCACGTTTCTAAGAATTATTATACGTACGTCCTTTACTGTTCGCATGATCCAAATTCTTCACATCAAGAATCTTATAAGACAAATACAAAAACGGAATTATGTATATATATATATATATATATTGGAGGCGCAATGGCCCATTGTTAGGCAGCGGACTCGCGGTCATAGGATCGCGGTTTCGATTCTCAGACCGGGCGTTGTGGATGTTTATTGAGCGAAAACACCTAAAGCTCTACGAGGCTCCGGCAGGGGATGGTGGCGAACCCTGCTGTATTCTTTCACCACAACTTTCTCTCACTCTTACGTCCTGTTTCTGTTTTGCCTCTAATTCAAAGGGTCAGCCTTGTCACACTGTGTCACGCTGAATATCCCCGAGATCTACATTAAGGGTACACGTGTCTGTGGAGTGCTCAGCCACTTGCACTTTAATTTCACGAGCAGGCTGTTCCCTTGATCGGATCAACTGGAACCCTCGTCATCGTAAGCGACGGAGTGTCAACAACCAATATATATATGTATATATATATATATATATATATATATATATATATATATATATATATATATATATATATATATATATATATATATATGTCCAGTGTACTCCGTGGGTAGGAGAGGTGCAGCCGGGAGAGTGTAGAGTTAAGAATTAAAAAATCCAGAATGAATAAATCCAGAATGAAAGAAGGTAGAATCCAGAATTTCGTGTTTGATGAGTAGAGACAGGATTAGCTGGTGCGACCACGGGAGCGTGTATTATATATGGGAGAATTTACGAAAAACACAACAGACGAAGACAGGTGGTGTAAACAACAAATAGATGTATTAGTTTAACGCTCGGGAATAGAAAAAGTCTTTGACGTTTCGAGCTACGCTCTTCAACTGAAGGAACACAGAAAGAAATAAGGAGAGAAACAAGGAGAAAAAAATATAAATGTAGTGGTCAGCGATCTATCAGTTGAAGAGCGTAGCTGGAAACGGCAAAAACTTTCTCTAATCCCGAGCGTTAAACTAATACATCCATTTTTTGTTTGCACCACCTGCCTTCGTCTGTTGTTTTTTTCGTAAATACTCCCATATATATATATATATATATATATATATATATATATATATATATATATATAGTTTTAGGCTAAAGAGCCAAGGTTCATGAACTCATCGATGAAAATCCACTGTCACGTATAGAAATATTAATAAGTGAAAGCACAATAAATAAGTATAATATAATACAAAGTAAATATCATAAGAGAAGAGGAAGAAGAAGAAGAAGAAGAAGAAGAAGAAGAAGAAGAAGAAGAAGAAGAAGAAGAAGAAGAAGAAGAAGAAGAAGAAGAAGAAGAAGAAGAAGAAGAAGAAGAATATTATTATTATTATTATTATTGAGTGAGAGGACAGTGCATGCCTTCAAAGTGACACCGGGGTAAAATATACGAAGCCCATTATACCCATCATGACTACCTTTCTGATAAGGGTACACCAGGCACATACATCACAACCATATGTGCACGACGTGGTGATCTCATATCAAGATAAAAGTGCATGACCACGCAGGCAGCGCCAAGTTAGAATTTTTTTTGAGGTCGAGTACCCCATCCCGTTCAAAAGGTCTCTGAATAAGGTTTGTTTAATGATGTTGAGTAAGACACTCATGTGTCCAAAGGTGAATTATTCAAACCTCAAAGAATTCCTCTCAACACATGGCTATGATGCTCCCCCACTACTTCTGCTCATGATCAGAGATAGTAGTAGTAGTAGTATGTCGAATTTAACATTAGCAATTTGAAGTATATCGTTGATGAACACAAAAAGGCTAACATATAGATGTAGCGACAGAGATACATTAATTGATTGACAGATAAGCATGCGGAGTGTAGTGTGAAAAATTACTTACCGTGTGGTAGTCTTCCGTCTATCCAAAAAGAAACAAAAATCATAATATTATATATTCAAAACTGATTCATTACAGCTAAAGATTACAGCAAGAATTACATCAACTAATTGGAAAATGTATCAGAGCAATCTGGGGCACCAAAACCCACGTTTCTAAGAATTATTATACGTACGTCCTTTACTGTTCGCATGATCCAAATTCTTCACATCAAGAATCTTATAAGACAAATACAAAAACGGAATTATGTATATATATATATATATATATTGTAGGCGCAATGGCCCATTGTTAGGCAGCGGACTCGCGGTCATAGGATCGCGGTTTCGATTCTCAGACCGGGCGTTGTGGATGTTTATTGAGCGAAAACACCTAAAGCTCTACGAGGCTCCGGCAGGGGATGGTGGCGAACCCTGCTGTATTCTTTCACCACAACTTTCTCTCACTCTTACGTCCTGTTTCTGTTTTGCCTCTAATTCAAAGGGTCAGCCTTGTCACACTGTGTCACGCTGAATATCCCCGAGATCTACATTAAGGGTACACGTGTCTGTGGAGTGCTCAGCCACTTGCACTTTAATTTCACGAGCAGGCTGTTCCCTTGATCGGATCAACTGGAACCCTCGTCATCGTAAGCGACTGAGTGTCAACAACCAATATATATATGTATATATATATATATATATATATATATATATATATATATATATATATATATATATATATATATATATGTCCAGTGTACTCCGTGGGTAGGAGAGGTGCAGCCGGGAGAGTGTAGAGTTAAGAATAAAAAAATCCAGAATGAATAAATCCAGAATGAAAGAAGGTAGAATCCAGAATTTCGTGTTTGATGAGTAGAGACAGGATTAGCTGGTGCGACCACGTGAGCGTGTATTATATATGGGAGAATTTACGAAAAACACAACAGACGAAGACAGGTGGTGTAAACAACAAATAGATGTATTAGTTTAACGCTCGGGAATAGAGAAAGTCTTTGACGTTTCGAGCTACGCTCTTCAACTGAAGGAACACAGAAAGAAATAAGGAGAGAAACAAGGAGAAAAAAATATAAATGTAGTGGTCAGCGATCTATCAGTTGAAGAGCGTAGCTCGAAACGGCAAAAACTTTCTCTAATCCCGAGCGTTAAACTAATACATCCATTTTTTGTTTGCACCACCTGCCTTCGTCTGTTGTTTTTTTCGTAAATACTCCCATATATATATATATATATATATATATATATATATATATATATATATATATATATATATATAGTTTTAGGCTAAAGAGCCAAGGTTCATGAACTCATCGATGAAAATCCACTGTCACGTATAGAAATATTAATAAGTGAAAGCACAATAAATAAGTATAATATAATACAAAGTAAATATCATAAGAGAAGAGGAAGAAGAAGAAGAAGAAGAAGAAGAAGAAGAAGAAGAAGAAGAAGAAGAAGAAGAAGAAGAAGAAGAAGAAGAAGAAGAATATTATTATTATTATTATTATTGAGTGAGAGGACAGTGCATGCCTTCAAAGTGACACCGGGGTAAAATATACGAAGCCCATTATACCCATCATGACTACCTTTCTGATAAGGGTACACCAGGCACATACATCACAACCATATGTGCACGACGTGGTGATCTCATATCAAGATAAAAGTGCATGACCACGCAGGCAGCGCCAAGTTAGAATTTTTTTTGAGGTCGAGTACCCCATCCCGTTCAAAAGGTCTCTGAATAAGGTTTGTTTAATGATGTTGAGTAAGACACTCATGTGTCCAAAGGTGAATTATTCAAACCTCAAAGAATTCCTCTCAACACATGGCTATGATGCTCCCCCACTACTTCTGCTCATGATCAGAGATAGTAGTAGTAGTAGTATGTCGAATTTAACATTAGCAATTTGAAGTATATCGTTGATGAACACAAAAAGGCTAACATATAGATGTAGCGACAGAGATACATTAATTGATTGACAGATAAGCATGCGGAGTGTAGTGTGAATAATTACTTACCGTGTGGTAGTCTTCCGTCTATCCAAAAAGAAACAAAAATCATAATATTATATATTCAAAACTGATTCATTACAGCTAAAGATTACAGCAAGAATTACATCAACTAATTGGAAAATGTATCAGAGCAATCTGGGGCACCAAAACCCACGTTTCTAAGAATTATTATACGTACGTCCTTTACTGTTCGCATGATCCAAATTCTTCACATCAAGAATCTTATAAGACAAATACAAAAACGGAATTATGTATATATATATATATATATTGGAGGCGCAATGGCCCATTGTTAGGCAGCGGACTCGCGGTCATAGGATCGCGGTTTCGATTCTCAGACCGGGCGTTGTGGATGTTTATTGAGCGAAAACACCTAAAGCTCTACGAGGCTCCGGCAGGGGATGGTGGCGAACCCTGCTGTATTCTTTCACCACAACTTTCTCTCACTCTTACGTCCTGTTTCTGTTTTGCCTCTAATTCAAAGGGTCAGCCTTGTCACACTGTTTCACGCTGAATATCCCCGAGAACTACGTTAAGGGTACACGTGTCTGTGGAGTGCTCAGCCACTTGCACGTTAATTTCACGAGCAGGCTGTTCCCTTGATCGGATCAACTGGAACCCTCGTCATCGTAAGCGACGGAGTGCCAACGACCAATATATATATATATATATATATATATATGTCCAGTGTACTCCGTGGGTAGGAGAGGTGCAGCCGGGAGAGTGTAGAGTTAAGAATAAAAAAATCCAGAATGAATAAATCCAGAATGAAAGAAGGTAGAATCCAGAATTTCGTGTTTGATGAGTAGAGACAGGATTAGCTGGTGCGACCACGTGAGCGTGTATTATATATGGGAGAATTTACGAAAAACACAACAGACGAAGACAGGTGGTGTAAACAACAAATAGATGTATTAGTTTAACGCTCGGGAATAGAGAAAGTCTTTGACGTTTCGAGCTACGCTCTTCAACTGAAGGAACACAGAAAGAAATAAGGAGAGAAACAAGGAGAAAAAAATATAAATGTAGTGGTCAGCGATCTATCAGTTGAAGAGCGTAGCTCGAAACGGCAAAAACTTTCTCTAATCCCGAGCGTTAAACTAATACATCCATTTTTTGTTTGCACCACCTGCCGTCGTCTGTTGTTTTTTTCGTAAATACTCCCATATATATATATATATATATATATATATATATATATATATATATATATATAGTTTTAGGCTAAAGAGCCAAGGTTCATGAACTCATCGATGAAAATCCACTGTCACGTATAGAAATATTAATAAGTGAAAGCACAATAAATAAGTATAATATAATACAAAGTAAATATCATAAGAGAAGAGGAAGAAGAAGAAGAAGAAGAAGAAGAAGAAGAAGAAGAAGAAGAAGAAGAAGAAGAAGAAGAAGAAGAAGAAGAAGAAGAAGAAGAAGAAGAAGAAGAAGAAGAAGAAGAAGAATATTATTATTATTATTATTATTGAGTGAGAGGACAGTGCATGCCTTCAAAGTGACACCGGGGTAAAATATACGAAGCCCATTATACCCATCATGACTACCTTTCTGATAAGGGTACACCAGGCACATACATCACAACCATATGTGCGCGACGTGGTGATCTCATATCAAGATAAAAGTGCATGACCACGCAGGCAGCGCCAAGTTAGAATTTTTTTTGAGGTCGAGTAGACCATCCCGTTCAAAAGGTCTCTGAATAAGGTTTGTTTAATGATGTTGAGTAAGACACTCATGTGTCCAAAGGTGAATTATTCAAACCTCAAAGAATTCCTCTCAACACATGGCTATGATGCTCCCCCACTACTTCTGCTCATGATCAGAGATAGTAGTAGTAGTAGTATGTCGAATTTAACATTAGCAATTTGAAGTATATCGTTGATGAACACAAAAAGGCTAACATATAGATGTAGCGACAGAGATACATTAATTGATTGACAGATAAGCATGCGGAGTGTAGTGTGAAAAATTACTTACCGTGTGGTAGTCTTCCGTCTATCCAAAAAGAAACAAAAATCATAATATTATATATTCAAAACTGATTCATTACAGCTAAAGATTACAGCAAGAATTACATCAACTAATTGGAAAATGTATCAGAGCAATCTGGGGCACCAAAACCCACGTTTCTAAGAATTATTATACGTACGTCCTTTACTGTTCGCATGATCCAAATTCTTCACATCAAGAATCTTATAAGACAAATACAAAAACGGAATTATGTATATATATATATATATATTGGAGGCGCAATGGCCCATTGTTAGGCAGCGGACTCGCGGTCATAGGATCGCGGTTTCGATTCTCAGACCGGGCGTTGTGGATGTTTATTGAGCGAAAACACCTAAAGCTCTACGAGGCTCCGGCAGGGGATGGTGGCGAACCCTGCTGTATTCTTTCACCACAACTTTCTCTCACTCTTACGTCCTGTTTCTGTTTTGCCTCTAATTCAAAGGGTCAGCCTTGTCACACTGTGTCACGCTGAATATCCCCGAGATCTACGTTATGTGTTCACGTGTCTGGGGAGTGCTCAGCCACTTGCAAGCTAATTTCACGAGCAGGCTGTTCCCTTGATCGGATCAACTGGAACCCTCGTCATCGTAAGCGACGGAGTGCCAACGACCAATATGTATATATATATATATATATATATATATATATATATATATATATATATATATATATATATATATATATATATATATATATATATGTCCAGTGTACTCCGTGGGTAGGAGAGGTGCAGCCGGGAGAGTGTAGAGTTAAGAATAAAAAAATCCAGAATGAAAGAAGGTAGAATCCAGAATTTCGTGTTTGATGAGTAGAGACAGGATTAGCTGGTGCGACCACGTGAGCGTGTATTATATATGGGAGAATTTACGAAAAACACAACAGACGAAGACAGGTGGTGTAAACAACAAATAGATGTATTAGTTTAACGCTCGGGAATAGAGAAAGTCTTTGACGTTTCGAGCTACGCTCTTCAACTGAAGGAACACAGAAAGAAATAAGGAGAGAAACAAGGAGAAAAAAATATAAATGTAGTGGTCAGCGATCTATCAGTTGAAGAGCGTAGCTCGAAACGGCAAAAACTTTCTCTAATCCCGAGCGTTAAACTAATACATCCATTTTTTGTTTGCACCACCTGCCTTCGTCTGTTGTTTTTTTCGTAAATACTCCCATATATATATATATATATATATATATATATATATATATATATAGTTTTAGGCTAAAGAGCCAAGGTTCATGAACTCATCGATGAAAATCCACTGTCACGTATAGAAATATTAATAAGTGAAAGCACAATAAATAAGTATAATATAATACAAAGTAAATATCATAAGAGAAGAGGAAGAAGAAGAAGAAGAAGAAGAAGAAGAAGAAGAAGAAGAAGAAGAAGAAGAAGAAGAAGAAGAAGAAGAAGAAGAAGAAGAAGAAGAAGAAGAATATTATTATTATTATTATTATTGAGTGAGAGGACAGTGCATGCCTTCAAAGTGACACCGGGGTAAAATATACGAAGCCCATTATACCCATCATGACTACCTTTCTGATAAGGGTACACCAGGCACATACATCACAACCATATGTGCACGACGTGGTGATCTCATATCAAGATAAAAGTGCATGACCACGCAGGCAGCGCCAAGTTAGAATTTTTTTTGAGGTCGAGTACCCCATCCCGTTCAAAAGGTCTCTGAATAAGGTTTGTTTAATGATGTTGAGTAAGACACTCATGTGTCCAAAGGTGAATTATTCAAACCTCAAAGAATTCCTCTCAACACATGGCTATGATGCTCCCCCACTACTTCTGCTCATGATCAGAGATAGTAGTAGTAGTAGTATGTCGAATTTAACATTAGCAATTTGAAGTATATCGTTGATGAACACAAAAAGGCTAACATATAGATGTAGCGACAGAGATACATTAATTGATTGACAGATAAGCATGCGGAGTGTAGTGTGAATAATTACTTACCGTGTGGTAGTCTTCCGTCTATCCAAAAAGAAACAAAAATCATAATATTATATATTCAAAACTGATTCATTACAGCTAAAGATTACAGCAAGAATTACATCAACTAATTGGAAAATGTATCAGAGCAATCTGGGGCACCAAAACCCACGTTTCTAAGAATTATTATACGTACGTCCTTTACTGTTCGCATGATCCAAATTCTTCACATCAAGAATCTTATAAGACAAATACAAAAACGGAATTATGTATATATATATATATATATTGGAGGCGCAATGGCCCATTGTTAGGCAGCGGACTCGCGGTCATAGGATCGCGGTTTCGATTCTCAGACCGGGCGTTGTGGATGTTTATTGAGCGAAAACACCTAAAGCTCTACGAGGCTCCGGCAGGGGATGGTGGCGAACCCTGCTGTATTCTTTCACCACAACTTTCTCTCACTCTTACGTCCTGTTTCTGTTTTGCCTCTAATTCAAAGGGTCAGCCTTGTCACACTGTGTCACGCTGAATATCCCCGAGATCTACATTAAGGGTACACGTGTCTGTGGAGTGCTCAGCCACTTGCACTTTAATTTCACGAGCAGGCTGTTCCCTTGATCGGATCAACTGGAACCCTCGTCATCGTAAGCGACGGAGTGCCAACGACCAATATATATATATATATATATATATATATATATATATATATGTCCAGTGTACTCCGTGGGTAGGAGAGGTGCAGCCGGGAGAGTGTAGAGTTAAGAATAAAAAAATCCAGAATGAATAAATCCAGAATGAAAGAAGGTAGAATCCAGAATTTCGTGTTTGATGAGTAGAGACAGGATTAGCTGGTGCGACCACGTGAGCGTGTATTATATATGGGAGAATTTACGAAAAACACAACAGACGAAGACAGGTGGTGTAAACAACAAATAGATGTATTAGTTTAACGCTCGGGAATAGAGAAAGTCTTTGACGTTTCGAGCTACGCTCTTCAACTGAAGGAACACAGAAAGAAATAAGGAGAGAAACAAGGAGAAAAAAATATAAATGTAGTGGTCAGCGATCTATCAGTTGAAGAGCGTAGCTGGAAACGGCAAAAACTTTCTCTAATCCCGAGCGTTAAACTAATACATCCATTTTTTGTTTGCACCACCTGCCTTCGTCTGTTGTTTTTTTCGTAAATACTCCCATATATATATATATATATATATATATATATATATATATATATATATATATATATATATATATATATATATATAGTTTTAGGCTAAAGAGCCAAGGTTCATGAACTCATCGATGAAAATCCACTGTCACGTATAGAAATATTAATAAGTGAAAGCACAATAAATAAGTATAATATAATACAAAGTAAATATCATAAGAGAAGAGGAAGAAGAAGAAGAAGAAGAAGAAGAAGAAGAAGAAGAAGAAGAAGAAGAAGAAGAAGAAGAAGAAGAAGAAGAAGAAGAAGAAGAAGAAGAAGAAGAAGAATATTATTATTATTATTATTATTGAGTGAGAGGACAGTGCATGCCTTCAAAGTGACACCGGGGTAAAATATACGAAGCCCATTATACCCATCATGACTACCTTTCTGATAAGGGTACACCAGGCACATACATCACAACCATATGTGCACGACGTGGTGATCTCATATCAAGATAAAAGTGCATGACCACGCAGGCAGCGCCAAGTTAGAATTTTTTTTGAGGTCGAGTACCCCATCCCGTTCAAAAGGTCTCTGAATAAGGTTTGTTTAATGATGTTGAGTAAGACACTCATGTGTCCAAAGGTGAATTATTCAAACCTCAAAGAATTCCTCTCAACACATGGCTATGATGCTCCCCCACTACTTCTGCTCATGATCAGAGATAGTAGTAGTAGTAGTATGTCGAATTTAACATTAGCAATTTGAAGTATATCGTTGATGAACACAAAAAGGCTAACATATAGATGTAGCGACAGAGATACATTAATTGATTGACAGATAAGCATGCGGAGTGTAGTGTGAATAATTACTTACCGTGTGGTAGTCTTCCGTCTATCCAAAAAGAAACAAAAATCATAATATTATATATTCAAAACTGATTCATTACAGCTAAAGATTACAGCAAGAATTACATCAACTAATTGGAAAATGTATCAGAGCAATCTGGGGCACCAAAACCCACGTTTCTAAGAATTATTATACGTACGTCCTTTACTGTTCGCATGATCCAAATTCTTCACATCAAGAATCTTATAAGACAAATACAAAAACGGAATTATGTATATATATATATATATATTGGAGGCGCAATGGCCCATTGTTAGGCAGCGGACTCGCGGTCATAGGATCGCGGTTTCGATTCTCAGACCGGGCGTTGTGGATGTTTATTGAGCGAAAACACCTAAAGCTCTACGAGGCTCCGGCAGGGGATGGTGGCGAACCCTGCTGTATTCTTTCACCACAACTTTCTCTCACTCTTACGTCCTGTTTCTGTTTTGCCTCTAATTCAAAGGGTCAGCCTTGTCACACTGTGTCACGCTGAATATCCCCGAGATCTACGTTATGTGTTCACGTGTCTGGGGAGTGCTCAGCTACTTGCAAGCTAATTTCACGAGCAGGCTGTTCCCTTGATCGGATCAACTGGAACCCTCGTCATCGTAAGCGACGGAGTGCCAACGACCAATATATATATATATATATATATATATATATATATATATATATATATATATATATATATATATATATATGTCCAGTGTACTCCGTGGGTAGGAGAGGTGCAGCCGGGAGAGTGTAGAGTTAAGAATAAAAAAATCCAGAATGAATAAATCCAGAATGAAAGAAGGTAGAATCCAGAATTTCGTGTTTGATGAGTAGAGACAGGATTAGCTGGTGCGACCACGTGAGCGTGTATTATATATGGGAGAATTTACGAAAAACACAACAGACGAAGACAGGTGGTGTAAACAACAAATAGATGTATTAGTTTAACGCTCGGGAATAGAGAAAGTCTTTGACGTTTCGAGCTACGCTCTTCAACTGAAGGAACACAGAAAGAAATAAGGAGAGAAACAAGGAGAAAAAAATATAAATGTAGTGGTCAGCGATCTATCAGTTGAAGAGCGTAGCTCGAAACGGCAAAAACTTTCTCTAATCCCGAGCGTTAAACTAATACATCCATTTTTTGTTTGCACCACCTGCCTTCGTCTGTTGTTTTTTTCGTAAATACTCCCATATATATATATATATATATATATATATATATATATATATATATATATATATATATATATATATATATATATATATATATATATAGTTTTAGGCTAAAGAGCCAAGGTTCATGAACTCATCGATGAAAATCCACTGTCACGTATAGAAATATTAATAAGTGAAAGCACAATAAATAAGTATAATATAATACAAAGTAAATATCATAAGAGAAGAGGAAGAAGAAGAAGAAGAAGAAGAAGAAGAAGAAGAAGAAGAAGAAGAAGAAGAAGAAGAAGAAGAAGAAGAAGAAGAAGAAGAAGAAGAAGAAGAAGAATATTATTATTATTATTATTATTGAGTGAGAGGACAGTGCATGCCTTCAAAGTGACACCGGGGTAAAATATACGAAGCCCATTATACCCATCATGACTACCTTTCTGATAAGGGTACACCAGGCACATACATCACAACCATATGTGCGCGACGTGGTGATCTCATATCAAGATAAAAGTGCATGACCACGCAGGCAGCGCCAAGTTAGAATTTTTTTTTAGGTCGAGTACCCCATCCCGTTTAAAAGGTCTCTGAATAAGGTTTGTTTAATGATGTTGAGTAAGACACTCATGTGTCCAAAGGTGAATTATTCAAACCTCAAAGAATTCCTCTCAACACATGGCTATGATGCTCCACCACTACTTCTGCTCATGATCAGAGATAGTAGTAGTAGTAGTATGTCGAATTTAACATTAGCAATTTGAAGTATATCGTTGATGAACACAAAAAGGCTAACATATAGATGTAGCGACAGAGATACATTAATTGATTGACAGATAAGCATGCGGAGTGTAGTGTGAAAAATTACTTACCATGTGGTAGTCTTCCGTCTATCCAAAAAGAAACAAAAATCATAATATTATATATTCATAACTGATTCATTACAGCTAAAGATTGCAGCAAGAATTACATCAACTAATTGGAAAATGTATCAGAGCAATCTGGGGCACCAAAACCCACGTTTCTAAGAATTATTATACGTACGTCCTTTACTGTTCGCATGATCCAAATTCTTCACATCAAGAATCTTATAAGACAAATACAAAAACGGAATTATGTATATATATATATATATATTGGAGGCGCAATGGCCCATTGTTAGGCAGCGGACTCGCGGTCATAGGATCGCGGTTTCGATTCTCAGACCGGGCGTTGTGGATGTTTATTGAGCGAAAACACCTAAAGCTCTACGAGGCTCCGGCAGGGGATGGTGGCGAACCCTGCTGTATTCTTTCACCACAACTTTCTCTCACTCTTACGTCCTGTTTCTGTTTTGCCTCTAATTCAAAGGGTCAGCCTTGTCACACTGTGTCACGCTGAATATCCCCGAGATCTACATTAAGGGTACACGTGTCTGTGGAGTGCTCAGCCACTTGCACTTTAATTTCACGAGCAGGCTGTTCCCTTGATCGGATCAACTGGAACCCTCGTCATCGTAAGCGACGGAGTGTCAACAACCAATATATATATGTATATATATATATATATATATATATATATATATATATATATATATATATATATATATATATATGTCCAGTGTACTCCGTGGGTAGGAGAGGTGCAGCCGGGAGAGTGTAGAGTTAAGAATAAAAAAATCCAGAATGAATAAATCCAGAATGAAAGAAGGTAGAATCCAGAATTTCGTGTTTGATGAGTAGAGACAGGATTAGCTGAAGAAGAAGAAGAATATTATTATTATTATTATTATTGAGTGAGAGGACAGTGCATGCCTTCAAAGTGACACCGGGGTAAAATATACGAAGCCCATTATACCCATCATGACTACCTTTCTGATAAGGGTACACCAGGCACATACATCACAACCATATGTGCGCGACGTGGTGATCTCATATCAAGATAAAAGTGCATGACCACGCAGGCAGCGCCAAGTTAGAATTTTTTTTTAGGTCGAGTACCCCATCCCGTTTAAAATGTCTCTGAATAAGGTTTGTTTAATGATGTTGAGTAAGACACTCATGTGTCCAAAGGTGAATTATTCAAACCTCAAAGAATTCCTCTCAACACATGGCTATGATGCTCCCCCACTACTTCTGCTCATGATCAGAGATAGTAGTAGTAGTAGTATGTCGAATTTAACATTAGCAATTTGAAGTATATCGTTGATGAACACAAAAAGGCTAACATATAGATGTAGCGACAGAGATACATTAATTGATTGACAGATAAGCATGCGGAGTGTAGTGTGAAAAATTACTTACCATGTGGTAGTCTTCCGTCTATCCAAAAAGAAACAAAAATCATAATATTATATATTCATAACTGATTCATTACAGCTAAAGATTACAGCAAGAATTACATCAACTAATTGGAAAATGTATCAGAGCAATCTGGGGCACCAAAACCCACGTTTCTAAGAATTATTATACGTACGTCCTTTACTGTTCGCATGATCCAAATTCTTCACATCAAGAATCTTATAAGACAAATACAAAAACGGAATTATGTATATATATATATATATATTGGAGGCGCAATGGCCCATTGTTAGGCAGCGGACTCGCGGTCATAGGATCGCGGTTTCGATTCTCAGACCGGGCGTTGTGGATGTTTATTGAGCGAAAACACCTAAAGCTCTACGAGGCTCCGGCAGGGGATGGTGGCGAACCCTGCTGTATTCTTTCACCACAACTTTCTCTCACTCTTACTTCCTGTTTCTGTTTTGCCTCTAATTCAAAGGGTCAGCCTTGTCACACTGTGTCACGCTGAATATCCCCGAGATCTACATTAAGGGTACACGTGTCTGTGGAGTGCTCAGCCACTTGCACTTTAATTTCACGAGCAGGCTGTTCCCTTTGTCGGATCAACTGGAACCCTCGTCATCGTAAGCGACGGAGTGCCAACGACCAATATATATATATATATATATATATATATATATATATATATATATATATATATATATGTCCAGTGTACTCCGTGGGTAGGAGAGGTGCAGCCGGGAGAGTGTAGAGTTAAGAATAAAAAAATCCAGAATGAATAAATCCAGAATGAAAGAAGGTAGAATCCAGAATTTCGTGTTTGATGAGTAGAGACAGGATTAGCTGGTGCGACCACGTGAGCGTGTATTATATATGGGAGAATTTACGAAAAACACAACAGACGAAGACAGGTGGTGTAAAAAACAAATAGATGTATTAGTTTAACGCTCGGGAATAGAGAAAGTCTTTGACGTTTCGAGCTACGCTCTTCAACTGAAGGAACACAGAAAGAAATAAGGAGAGAAACAAGGAGAAAAAAATATAAATGTAGTGGTCAGCGATCTATCAGTTGAAGAGCGTAGCTGGAAACGGCAAAAACTTTCTCTAATCCCGAGCGTTAAACTAATACATCCATTTTTTGTTTGCACCACCTGCCTTCGTCTGTTGTTTTTTTCGTAAATACTCCCATATATATATATATATATATATATATATATATATATATATATATATATATATATATATATGTATATATATATATATATATATATATATATATATAGTTTTAGGCTAAAGAGCCAAGGTTCATGAACTCATCGATGAAAATCCACTGTCACGTATAGAAATATTAATAAGTGAAAGCACAATAAATAAGTATAATATAATACAAAGTAAATATCATAAGAGAAGAGGAAGAAGAAGAAGAAGAAGAAGAAGAAGAAGAAGAAGAAGAAGAAGAAGAAGAAGAAGAAGAAGAAGAAGAAGAAGAAGAAGAAGAAGAAGAAGAAGAAGAAGAAGAAGAAGAAGAAGAAGAATATTATTATTATTATTATTATTGAGTGAGAGGACAGTGCATGCCTTCAAAGTGACACCGGGGTAAAATATACGAAGCCCATTATACCCATCATGACTACCTTTCTGATAAGGGTACACCAGGCACATACATCACAACCATATGTGCACGACGTGGTGATCTCATATCAAGATAAAAGTGCATGACCACGCAGGCAGCGCCAAGTTAGAATTTTTTTTGAGGTCGAGTACCCCATCCCGTTCAAAAGGTCTCTGAATAAGGTTTGTTTAATGATGTTGAGTAAGACACTCATGTGTCCAAAGGTGAATTATTCAAACCTCAAAGAATTCCTCTCAACACATGGCTATGATGCTCCCCCACTACTTCTGCTCATGATCAGAGATAGTAGTAGTAGTAGTATGTCGAATTTAACATTAGCAATTTGAAGTATATCGTTGATGAACACAAAAAGGCTAACATATAGATGTAGCGACAGAGATACATTAATTGATTGACAGATAAGCATGCGGAGTGTAGTGTGAATAATTACTTACCGTGTGGTAGTCTTCCGTCTATCCAAAAAGAAACAAAAATCATAATATTATATATTCAAAACTGATTCATTACAGCTAAAGATTACAGCAAGAATTACATCAACTAATTGGAAAATGTATCAGAGCAATCTGGGGCACCAAAACCCACGTTTCTAAGAATTATTATACGTACGTCCTTTACTGTTCGCATGATCCAAATTCTTCACATCAAGAATCTTATAAGACAAATACAAAAACGGAATTATGTATATATATATATATATATTGGAGGCGCAATGGCCCATTGTTAGGCAGCGGACTCGCGGTCATAGGATCGCGGTTTCGATTCTCAGACCGGGCGTTGTGGATGTTTATTGAGCGAAAACACCTAAAGCTCTACGAGGCTCCGGCAGGGGATGGTGGCGAACCCTGCTGTATTCTTTCACCACAACTTTCTCTCACTCTTACGTCCTGTTTCTGTTTTGCCTCTAATTCAAAGGGTCAGCCTTGTCACACTGTGTCACGCTGAATATCCCCGAGATCTACGTTATGTGTTCACGTGTCTGGGGAGTGCTCAGCCACTTGCAAGCTAATTTCACGAGCAGGCTGTTCCCTTGATCGGATCAACTGGAACCCTCGTCATCGTAAGCGACGGAGTGCCAACGACCAATATATATATATATATATATATATATATATATATATATATATATATATATATATAATGTCCAGTGTACTCCGTGGGTAGGAGAGGTGCAGCCGGGAGAGTGTAGAGTTAAGAATAAAAAAATCCAGAATGAATAAATCCAGAATGAAAGAAGGTAGAATCCAGAATTTCGTGTTTGATGAGTAGAGACAGGATTAGCTGGTGCGACCACGTGAGCGTGTATTATATATGGGAGAATTTACGAAAAACACAACAGACGAAGACAGGTGGTGTAAACAACAAATAGATGTATTAGTTTAACGCTCGGGAATAGAGAAAGTCTTTGACGTTTCGAGCTACGCTCTTCAACTGAAGGAACACAGAAAGAAATAAGGAGAGAAACAAGGAGAAAAATATATAAATGTAGTGGTCAGCGATCTATCAGTTGAAGAGCGTAGCTGGAAACGGCAAAAACTTTCTCTAATCCCGAGCGTTAAACTAATACATCCATTTTTTGTTTGCACCACCTGCCTTCGTCTGTTGTTTTTTTCGTAAATACTCCCATATATATATATATATATATATATATATATATATATATATATATATATATATAGTTTTAGGCTAAAGAGCCAAGGTTCATGAACTCATCGATGAAAATCCACTGTCACGTATAGAAATATTAATAAGTGAAAGCACAATAAATAAGTATAATATAATACAAAGTAAATATCATAAGAGAAGAGGAAGAAGAAGAAGAAGAAGAAGAAGAAGAAGAAGAAGAAGAAGAAGAAGAAGAAGAAGAAGAAGAAGAAGAAGAAGAAGAAGAAGAAGAAGAAGAAGAAGAATATTATTATTATTATTATTATTGAGTGAGAGGACAGTGCATGCCTTCAAAGTGACACCGGGGTAAAATATACGAAGCCCATTATACCCATCATGACTACCTTTCTGATAAGGGTACACCAGGCACATACATCACAACCATATGTGCGCGACGTGGTGATCTCATATCAAGATAAAAGTGCATGACCACGCAGGCAGCGCCAAGTTAGAATTTTTTTTGAGGTCGAGTAGACCATCCCGTTCAAAAGGTCTCTGAATAAGGTTTGTTTAATGATGTTGAGTAAGACACTCATGTGTCCAAAGGTGAATTATTCAAACCTCAAAGAATTCCTCTCAACACATGGCTATGATGCTCCCCCACTACTTCTGCTCATGATCAGAGATAGTAGTAGTAGTAGTATGTCGAATTTAACATTAGCAATTTGAAGTATATCGTTGATGAACACAAAAAGGCTAACATATAGATGTAGCGACAGAGATACATTAATTGATTGACAGATAAGCATGCGGAGTGTAGTGTGAAAAATTACTTACCGTGTGGTAGTCTTCCGTCTATCCAAAAAGAAACAAAAATCATAATATTATATATTCAAAACTGATTCATTACAGCTAAAGATTACAGCAAGAATTACATCAACTAATTGGAAAATGTATCAGAGCAATCTGGGGCACCAAAACCCACGTTTCTAAGAATTATTATACGTACGTCCTTTACTGTTCGCATGATCCAAATTCTTCACATCAAGAATCTTATAAGACAAATACAAAAACGGAATTATGTATATATATATATATATATTGGAGGCGCAATGGCCCATTGTTAGGCAGCGGACTCGCGGTCATAGGATCGCGGTTTCGATTCTCAGACCGGGCGTTGTGGATGTTTATTGAGCGAAAACACCTAAAGCTCTACGAGGCTCCGGCAGGGGATGGTGGCGAACCCTGCTGTATTCTTTCACCACAACTTTCTCTC
Organism: Octopus bimaculoides; assembly: GCF_046866305.1. Lineage (NCBI taxonomy): Eukaryota > Metazoa > Mollusca > Cephalopoda > Octopoda > Octopodidae > Octopus > Octopus bimaculoides. The sequence continues at coordinate 11,363,927 of NC_142930.1, read as the reverse complement.
ACTCTTACGTCCTGTTTCTGTTTTGCCTCTAATTCAAAGGGTCAGCCTTGTCACACTGTGTCACGCTGAATATCCCCGAGATCTACGTTAAGGGTACACGTGTCTGTGGAGTGCTCAGTCACTTGCACTTTAATTTCACGAGCAGGCTGTTCCCTTGATCGGATCAACTGGAACCCTCGTCGTCGTAAGCGACGGAGTGTCAACAACCAATATATATATATATATATATATATATATATATATATATATATATATATATATATATGTCCAGTGTACTCCGTGGGTAGGAGAGGTGCAGCCGGGAGAGTGTAGAGTTAAGAATAAAAAAATCCAGAATGAATAAATCCAGAATGAAAGAAGGTAGAATCCAGAATTTCGTGTTTGATGAGTAGAGACAGGATTAGCTGGTGCGACCACGTGAGCGTGTATTATATATGGGAGAATTTACGAAAAACACAACAGACGAAGACAGGTGGTGTAAACAACAAATAGATGTATTAGTTTAACGCTCGGGAATAGAGAAAGTCTTTGACGTTTCGAGCTACGCTCTTCAACTGAAGGAACACAGAAAGAAATAAGGAGAGAAACAAGGAGAAAAAAATATAAATGTAGTGGTCAGCGATCTATCAGTTGAAGAGCGTAGCTCGAAACGGCAAAAACTTTCTCTAATCCCGAGCGTTAAACTAATACATCCATTTTTTGTTTGCACCACCTGCCTTCGTCTGTTGTTTTTTTCGTAAATACTCCCATATATATATATATATATATATATATATATATATATATATATATATATATATAGTTTTAGGCTAAAGAGCCAAGGTTCATGAACTCATCGATGAAAATCCACTGTCACGTATAGAAATATTAATAAGTGAAAGCACAATAAATAAGTATAATATAATACAAAGTAAATATCATAAGAGAAGAGGAAGAAGAAGAAGAAGAAGAAGAAGAAGAAGAAGAAGAAGAAGAAGAAGAAGAAGAAGAAGAAGAAGAAGAAGAAGAAGAAGAAGAAGAAGAAGAAGAATATTATTATTATTATTATTATTGAGTGAGAGGACAGTGCATGCCTTCAAAGTGACACCGGGGTAAAATATACGAAGCCCATTATACCCATCATGACTACCTTTCTGATAAGGGTACACCAGGCACATACATCACAACCATATGTGCGCGACGTGGTGATCTCATATCAAGATAAAAGTGCATGACCACGCAGGCAGCGCCAAGTTAGAATTTTTTTTGAGGTCGAGTACCCCATCCCGTTTAAAAGGTCTCTGAATAAGGTTTGTTTAATGATGTTGAGTAAGACACTCATGTGTCCAAAGGTGAATTATTCAAACCTCAAAGAATTCCTCTCAACACATGGCTATGATGCTCCCCCACTACTTCTGCTCATGATCAGAGATAGTAGTAGTAGTAGTATGTCGAATTTAACATTAGCAATTTGAAGTATATCGTTGATGAACACAAAAAGGCTAACATATAGATGTAGCGACAGAGATACATTAATTGATTGACAGATAAGCATGCGGAGTGTAGTGTGAAAAATTACTTACCATGTGGTAGTCTTCCGTCTATCCAAAAAGAAATAAAAATCATAATATTTTATATTCAAAACTGATTCATTACAGCTAAAGATTACAGCAAGAATTACATCAACTAATTGGAAAATGTATCAGAGCAATCTGGGGCACCAAAACCCACGTTTCTAAGAATTATTATACGTACGTCCTTTACTGTTCGCATGATCCAAATTCTTCACATCAAGAATCTTATAAGACAAATACAAAAACGGAATTATGTATATATATATATATATATTGGAGGCGCAATGGCCCATTGTTAGGCAGCGGACTCGCGGTCATAGGATCGCGGTTTCGATTCTCAGACCGGGCGTTGTGGATGTTTATTGAGCGAAAACACCTAAAGCTCTACGAGGCTCCGGCAGGGGATGGTGGCGAACCCTGCTGTATTCTTTCACCACAACATTCTCTCACTCTTACGTCCTGTTTCTGTTTTGCCTCTAATTCAAAGGGTCAGCCTTGTCACACTGTGTCACGCTGAATATCCCCGAGATCTACGTTAAGGGTACACGTGTCTGTGGAGTGCTCAGTCACTTGCACTTTAATTTCACGAGCAGGCTGTTCCCTTGGTCGGATCAACTGGAACCCTCGTCGTCGTAAGCGACGGAGTGTCAACAACCAATATATATATGTATATATATATATATATATATATATATATATATATATATATATATATATATATATATATGTCCAGTGTACTCCGTGGGTAGGAGAGGTGCAGCCGGGAGAGTGTAGAGTTAAGAATTAAAAAATCCAGAATGAATAAATCCAGAATGAAAGAAGGTAGAATCCAGAATTTCGTGTTTGATGAGTAGAGAGACAGGATTAGCTGGTGCGACCACGTGAGCGTGTATTATATATGGGAGAATTTACGAAAAACACAACAGACGAAGACAGGTGGTGTAAAAAACAAATAGATGTATTAGTTTAACGCTCGGGAATAGAGAAAGTCTTTGACGTTTCGAGCTACGCTCTTCAACTGAAGGAACACAGAAAGAAATAAGGAGAGAAACAAGGAGAAAAAAATATAAATGTAGTGGTCAGCGATCTATCAGTTGAAGAGCGTAGCTGGAAACGGCAAAAACTTTCTCTAATCCCGAGCGTTAAACTAATACATCCATTTTTTGTTTGCACCACCTGCCTTCGTCTGTTGTTTTTTTCGTAAATACTCCCATATATATATATATATATATATATATATATATATATATATATATATATATATATAGTTTTAGGCTAAAGAGCCAAGGTTCATGAACTCATCGATGAAAATCCACTGTCACGTATAGAAATATTAATAAGTGAAAGCACAATAAATAAGTATAATATAATACAAAGTAAATATCATAAGAGAAGAGGAAGAAGAAGAAGAAGAAGAAGAAGAAGAAGAAGAAGAAGAAGAAGAAGAAGAAGAAGAAGAAGAAGAAGAAGAAGAAGAAGAAGAAGAAGAAGAAGAATATTATTATTATTATTATTATTGAGTGAGAGGACAGTGCATGCCTTCAAAGTGACACCGGGGTAAAATATACGAAGCCCATTATACCCATCATGACTACCTTTCTGATAAGGGTACACCAGGCACATACATCACAACCATATGTGCACGACGTGGTGATCTCATATCAAGATAAAAGTGCATGACCACGCAGGCAGCGCCAAGTTAGAATTTTTTTTGAGGTCGAGTACCCCATCCCGTTCAAAAGGTCTCTGAATAAGGTTTGTTTAATGATGTTGAGTAAGACACTCATGTGTCCAAAGGTGAATTATTCAAACCTCAAAGAATTCCTCTCAACACATGGCTATGATGCTCCCCCACTACTTCTGCTCATGATCAGAGATAGTAGTAGTAGTAGTATGTCGAATTTAACATTAGCAATTTGAAGTATATCGTTGATGAACACAAAAAGGCTAACATATAGATGTAGCGACAGAGATACATTAATTGATTGACAGATAAGCATGCGGAGTGTAGTGTGAAAAATTACTTACCGTGTGGTAGTCTTCCGTCTATCCAAAAAGAAACAAAAATCATAATATTATATATTCAAAACTGATTCATTACAGCTAAAGATTACAGCAAGAATTACATCAACTAATTGGAAAATGTATCAGAGCAATCTGGGGCACCAAAACCCACGTTTCTAAGAATTATTATACGTACGTCCTTTACTGTTCGCATGATCCAAATTCTTCACATCAAGAATCTTATAAGACAAATACAAAAACGGAATTATGTATATATATATATATATATTGGAGGCGCAATGGCCCATTGTTAGGCAGCGGACTCGCGGTCATAGGATCGCGGTTTCGATTCTCAGACCGGGCGTTGTGGATGTTTATTGAGCGAAAACACCTAAAGCTCTACGAGGCTCCGGCAGGGGATGGTGGCGAACCCTGCTGTATTCTTTCACCACAACTTTCTCTCACTCTTACGTCCTGTTTCTGTTTTGCCTCTAATTCAAAGGGTCAGCCTTGTCACACTGTGTCACGCTGAATATCCCCGAGATCTACGTTAAGGGTACACGTGTCTGTGGAGTGCTCAGTCACTTGCACTTTAATTTCACGAGCATTTAATTTCACGAGCAGGCTGTTCCCTTGGTCGGATCAACTGGAACCCTCGTCGTCGTAAGCGACGGAGTGTCAACAACCAATATATATATGTATATATATATATATATATATATATATATATATATATATATATATATATATATATATATGTCCAGTGTACTCCGTGGGTAGGAGAGGTGCAGCCGGGAGAGTGTAGAGTTAAGAATTAAAAAATCCAGAATGAATAAATCCAGAATGAAAGAAGGTAGAATCCAGAATTTCGTGTTTGATGAGTAGAGACAGGATTAGCTGGTGCGACCACGTGAGCGTGTATTATATATGGGAGAATTTACGAAAAACACAACAGACGAAGACAGGTGGTGTAAAAAACAAATAGATGTATTAGTTTAACGCTCGGGAATAGAGAAAGTCTTTGACGTTTCGAGCTACGCTCTTCAACTGAAGGAACACAGAAAGAAATAAGGAGAGAAACAAGGAGAAAAAAATATAAATGTAGTGGTCAGCGATCTATCAGTTGAAGAGCGTAGCTGGAAACGGCAAAAACTTTCTCTAATCCCGAGCGTTAAACTAATACATCCATTTTTTGTTTGCACCACCTGCCTTCGTCTGTTGTTTTTTTCGTAAATACTCCCATATATATATATATATATATATATATATATATATATATATATAGTTTTAGGCTAAAGAGCCAAGGTTCATGAACTCATCGATGAAAATCCACTGTCACGTATAGAAATATTAATAAGTGAAAGCACAATAAATAAGTATAATATAATACAAAGTAAATATCATAAGAGAAGAGGAAGAAGAAGAAGAAGAAGAAGAAGAAGAAGAAGAAGAAGAAGAAGAAGAAGAAGAAGAAGAAGAAGAAGAAGAAGAAGAAGAAGAAGAATATTATTATTATTATTATTATTGAGTGAGAGGACAGTGCATGCCTTCAAAGTGACACCGGGGTAAAATATACGAAGCCCATTATACCCATCATGACTACCTTTCTGATAAGGGTACACCAGGCACATACATCACAACCATATGTGCACGACGTGGTGATCTCATATCAAGATAAAAGTGCATGACCACGCAGGCAGCGCCAAGTTAGAATTTTTTTTGAGGTCGAGTACCCCATCCCGTTCAAAAGGTCTCTGAATAAGGTTTGTTTAATGATGTTGAGTAAGACACTCATGTGTCCAAAGGTGAATTATTCAAACCTCAAAGAATTCCTCTCAACACATGGCTATGATGCTCCCCCACTACTTCTGCTCATGATCAGAGATAGTAGTAGTAGTAGTATGTCGAATTTAACATTAGCAATTTGAAGTATATCGTTGATGAACACAAAAAGGCTAACATGCGACAGAGATACATTAATTGATTGACAGATAAGCATGCGGAGTGTAGTGTGAATAATTACTTACCGTGTGGTAGTCTTCCGTCTATCCAAAAAGAAACAAAAATCATAATATTATATATTCAAAACTGATTCATTACAGCTAAAGATTACAGCAAGAATTACATCAACTAATTGGAAAATGTATCAGAGCAATCTGGGGCACCAAAACCCACGTTTCTAAGAATTATTATACGTACGTCCTTTACTGTTCGCATGATCCAAATTCTTCACATCAAGAATCTTATAAGACAAATACAAAAACGGAATTATGTATATATATATATATATATTGGAGGCGCAATGGCCCATTGTTAGGCAGCGGACTCGCGGTCATAGGATCGCGGTTTCGATTCTCAGACCGGGCGTTGTGGATGTTTATTGAGCGAAAACACCTAAAGCTCTACGAGGCTCCGGCAGGGGATGGTGGCGAACCCTGCTGTATTCTTTCACCACAACTTTCTCTCACTCTTACGTCCTGTTTCTGTTTTGCCTCTAATTCAAAGGGTCAGCCTTGTCACACTGTGTCACGCTGAATATCCTCGAGATCTACGTTAAGGGTACACGTGTCTGTGGAGTGCTCAGTCACTTGCACTTTAATTTCACGAGCAGGCTGTTCCCTTGGTCGGATCAACTGGAACCCTCGTCGTCGTAAGCGACGGAGTGTCAACAACCAATATATATATGTATATATATATATATATATATATATATATATATATATATATATATATATATATATATATATGTCCAGTGTACTCCGTGGGTAGGAGAGGTGCAGCCGGGAGAGTGTAGAGTTAAGAATTAAAAAATCCAGAATGAATAAATCCAGAATGAAAGAAGGTAGAATCCAGAATTTCGTGTTTGATGAGTAGAGACAGGATTAGCTGGTGCGACCACGTGAGCGTGTATTATATATGGGAGAATTTACGAAAAACACAACAGACGAAGACAGGTGGTGTAAAAAACAAATAGATGTATTAGTTTAACGCTCGGGAATAGAGAAAGTCTTTGACGTTTCGAGCTACGCTCTTCAACTGAAGGAACACAGAAAGAAATAAGGAGAGAAACAAGGAGAAAAAAATATAAATGTAGTGGTCAGCGATCTATCAGTTGAAGAGCGTAGCTGGAAACGGCAAAAACTTTCTCTAATCCCGAGCGTTAAACTAATACATCCATTTTTTGTTTGCACCACCTGCCTTCGTCTGTTGTTTTTTTCGTAAATACTCCCATATATATATATATATATATATATATATATATATATATATATATATATATATAGTTTTAGGCTAAAGAGCCAAGGTTCATGAACTCATCGATGAAAATCCACTGTCACGTATAGAAATATTAATAAGTGAAAGCACAATAAATAAGTATAATATAATACAAAGTAAATATCATAAGAGAAGAGGAAGAAGAAGTAGAAGAAGAAGAAGAAGAAGAAGAAGAAGAAGAAGAAGAAGAAGAAGAAGAAGAAGAAGAAGAAGAAGAAGAAGAAGAAGAAGAAGAAGAAGAAGAAGAAGAAGAAGAAGAAGAATATTATTATTATTATTATTATTGAGTGAGAGGAAAGTGCATGCCTTCAAAGTGACACCGGGGTAAAATATACGAAGCCCATTATACCCATCATGACTACCTTTCTGATAAGGGTACACCAGGCACATACATCACAACCATATGTGCACGACGTGGTGATCTCATATCAAGATAAAAGTGCATGACCACGCAGGCAGCGCCAAGTTAGAATTTTTTTTGAGGTCGAGTACCCCATCCCGTTCAAAAGGTCTCTGAATAAGGTTTGTTTAATGATGTTGAGTAAGACACTCATGTGTCCAAAGGTGAATTATTCAAACCTCAAAGAATTCCTCTCAACACATGGCTATGATGCTCCCCCACTACTTCTGCTCATGATCAGAGATAGTAGTAGTAGTAGTATGTCGAATTTAACATTAGCAATTTGAAGTATATCGTTGATGAACACAAAAAGGCTAACATATAGATGTAGCGACAGAGATACATTAATTGATTGACAGATAAGCATGCGGAGTGTAGTGTGAAAAATTACTTACCGTGTGGTAGTCTTCCGTCTATCCAAAAAGAAACAAAAATCATAATATTATATATTCAAAACTGATTCATTACAGCTAAAGATTACAGCAAGAATTACATCAACTAATTGGAAAATGTATCAGAGCAATCTGGGGCACCAAAACCCACGTTTCTAAGAATTATTATACGTACGTCCTTTACTGTTCGCATGATCCAAATTCTTCACATCAAGAATCTTATAAGACAAATACAAAAACGGAATTATGTATATATATATATATATATTGTAGGCGCAATGGCCCATTGTTAGGCAGCGGACTCGCGGTCATAGGATCGCGGTTTCGATTCTCAGACCGGGCGTTGTGGATGTTTATTGAGCGAAAACACCTAAAGCTCTACGAGGCTCCGGCAGGGGATGGTGGCGAACCCTGCTGTATTCTTTCACCACAACTTTCTCTCACTCTTACGTCCTGTTTCTGTTTTGCCTCTAATTCAAAGGGTCAGCCTTGTCACACTGTGTCACGCTGAATATCCCCGAGATCTACGTTATGTGTTCACGTGTCTGGGGAGTGCTCAGCCACTTGCACGTTAATTTCACGAGCAGGCTGTTCCCTTGGTCGGATCAACTGGAACCCTCGTCGTCGTAAGCGACGGAGTGCCAACGACCAATATATATATATATATATATATATGTCCAGTGTACTCCGTGGGTAGGAGAGGTGCAGCCGGGAGAGTGTAGAGTTAAGAATTAAAAAATCCAGAATGACTAAATCCAGAATGAAAGAAGGTAGAATCCAGAATTTCGTGTTTGATGAGTAGAGACAGGATTAGCTGGTGCGACCACGTGAGCGTGTATTATATATGGGAGAATTTACGAAAAACACAACAGACGAAGACAGGTGGTGTAAAAAACAAATAGATGTATTAGTTTAACGCTCGGGAATAGAGAAAGTCTTTGACGTTTCGAGCTACGCTCTTCAACTGAAGGAACACAGAAAGAAATAAGGAGAGAAACAAGGAGAAAAAAATATAAATGTAGTGGTCAGCGATCTATCAGTTGAAGAGCGTAGCTGGAAACGGCAAAAACTTTCTCTAATCCCGAGCGTTAAACTAATACATCCATTTTTTGTTTGCACCACCTGCCTTCGTCTGTTGTTTTTTTCGTAAATACTCCCATATATATATATATATATATATATATATATATATATATATATATATATATATATATATATATATATATATATATATATATATATATATATATATATATACATATAGTTTTAGGCTAAAGAGCCAAGGTTCATGAACTCATCGATGAAAATCCACTGTCACGTATAGAAATATTAATAAGTGAAAGCACAATAAATAAGTATAATATAATACAAAGTAAATATCATAAGAGAAGAGGAAGAAGAAGAAGAAGAAGAAGAAGAAGAAGAAGAAGAAGAAGAAGAAGAAGAAGAAGAAGAAGAAGAAGAAGAAGAAGAAGAAGAAGAAGAAGAAGAAGAAGAAGAAGAAGAAGAAGAAGAAGAAGAAGAAGAAGAATATTATTATTATTATTATTATTGAGTGAGAGGACAGTGCATGCCTTCAAAGTGACACCGGGGTAAAATATACGAAGCCCATTATACCCATCATGACTACCTTTCTGATAAGGGTACACCAGGCACATACATCACAACCATATGTGCGCGACGTGGTGATCTCATATCAAGATAAAAGTGCATGACCACGCAGGCAGCGCCAAGTTAGAATTTTTTTGAGGTCGAGTACCCCATCCCGTTCAAAAGGTCTCTGAATAAGGTTTGTTTAATGATGTTGAGTAAGACACTCATGTGTCCAAAGGTGAATTATTCAAACCTCAAAGAATTCCTCTCAACACATGGCTATGATGCTCCCCCACTACTTCTGCTCATGATCAGAGATAGTAGTAGTAGTAGTATGTCGAATTTAACATTAGCAATTTGAAGTATATCGTTGATGAACACAAAAAGGCTAACATATAGATGTAGCGACAGAGATACATTAATTGATTGACAGATAAGCATGCGGAGTGTAGTGTGAATAATTACTTACCGTGTGGTAGTCTTCCGTCTATCCAAAAAGAAACAAAAATCATAATATTATATATTCAAAACTGATTCATTACAGCTAAAGATTACAGCAAGAATTACATCAACTAATTGGAAAATGTATCAGAGCAATCTGGGGCACCAAAACCCACGTTTCTAAGAATTATTATACGTACGTCCTTTACTGTTCGCATGATCCAAATTCTTCACATCAAGAATCTTATAAGACAAATACAAAAACGGAATTATGTATATATATATATATATATTGGAGGCGCAATGGCTCATTGTTAGGCAGCGGACTCCAGTGTACTCCGTGGGTAGGTGAGGTGCAGCTGGGACAGTGTAGAGTTAAGAATAAAAAAATCCAGAATGAATAAATCCAGAATGAAAGAAGGTAGAATCCAGAATTTCGTGTTTGATGAGTAGAGACAGGATTAGCTGGTGCGACCACGTGAGCGTGTATTATATATGGGAGAATTTACGAAAAACACAACAGACGAAGACAGGTGGTGTAAACAACAAATAGATGTATTAGTTTAACGCTCGGGAATAGAGAAAGTCTTTGACGTTTCGAGCTACGCTCTTCAACTGAAAGAACACAGAAAGAAATAAGGAGAGAAACAAAAAATGGATGTATTAGTTTAACGCTCGGGAATAGAGAAAGTCTTTGACGTTTCGAGCTACGCTCTTCAACTGAAAGAACACAGAAAGAAATAAGGAGAGAAACAAGGAGAAAAAAAAATATAAATGTAGTGGTCAGCGATCTATCAGTTGAAGAGCGTAGCTCGAAACGGCAAAGACTTTATCTAATCCCGAGCGTTAAACTAATACATCCATTTTTTGTTTGCACCATCTGCCTTCGTCTGTTGTTTTTTTCGTAAATTCTTCTACATATATATATATATATATATATATATATATATATATATATATATATATATATATATAGAGAGAGAGAGAGAGAGAGAGAGAGAGAGAGAGAGAGAGAGAGAGAGTTTTAGGGAAAAGAACCAAGGTTCATGAACTCATTGATTAAAATCTACTGTCACATGTAGAAAAATTAATAAGTGAAAGCACAATAAATAAGTATAATATAATACAAAGTAAATATCATAAGAGAAGAGGAAGAAGAAGAAGAAGAAGAAGAGGAAGAAGAAGAAGAAGAAGAAGAAGAAGAAGAAGAAGAAGAAGAAGAAGAAGAAGAAGAAGAACAAGAACAAGAACAAGAACAAGAACAAGAACAAGAACAAGAAGAATATTATTATTATTATTATTATTATTATTATTATTATTATTATTATTATTTTTGAGTGAGAGAACAGTGCATGCCTTCAAAGTGACACCGGGGTAAAATATACGAAGCCCATTATACCCATCATGACTACCTTTCTGATAAGGGTACACCAGGCACATACATCTCAACCATATGTGCGCGACGTGGTGATCTCATATCAAGATAAAAGTGCATGACCACGCAGGCAGCGCCAAGTTAGAATTTTTTTTCAGG
>NC_142930.1:11275234-11350234 GCF_046866305.1 Octopus bimaculoides | reverse complement strand
ACACTTATCAGAAGGGTAGTCATAATGGGTATATTGGGCTTTGTATATTTTACCCCAGTGTCACTTTGATGGCATGCACTGCTCTCTCACTCAATGATAATAATGATAATAATAATAATAATAAGAAGAAGAAGAAGAAGAAGAAGAAGAAGAAGAAGAAGAAGAAGAAGAAGAAGAAGAAGAAGAAGAAGAAGAAGAAGAAGAAGAAGAAGAAGAAGAAGAAGAAGAAGAAGAAGAAGACAACACTCCCACAAAAAGCCTTCTTGGCAGGAAGATAGAGAAAACACCAGTAACAATAAAGACTGTCCCATCAAAAGAAGAAGTGCAAGAATTTTGGGATAAAATCTGGGCAGAAGATAAAACACACAATGAAAAGGCCCCTTTGGATTGATAGAATATCTACAGACCTAGACTCCTTAGAGGAGCAAAAGTGGGAGGGGGTCAAGGTAGAAGATATAAGATCTGCTCTCAGGAGGTCAAGCAAATGGAAGTCTCCAGGAAAGGATAAAATTCCTAACTTCTGGTTGAATGCCTTCCCAGAAAGCCATGAACTGCTAACAAAACTTTACAACGATGTTTTGCAAAATCTTAGTTTGATGCCCTCTTGGCTAGTTAATGGTTTTACATTCCTGCTTCCAAAAAATGAGGAAACAAACGAACCAAAAAATTATCGCCCCATAACCTGCTTAACAACAATGTATAAGACGCTAACATCTGTCCTAACCGAGTACACCTATAGTTTTTTAATAGAAAGTAGCATATTCCCTAATGAGCAAAAGGGAAGTAAACGTGGATCTTATGGTTGTAAAGATCAGCTACTCATCAATAAGATGATCTTAGAAGATTGTCACAAGCGACACAAAAACTTGTCAATAGCCTGGATAGACTATGAAAAGGCCTTTGATAGCCTACCACATAGCTGGATTAGGAAATGTCTGGAAATGTATAAAATAGCTCCTACTCTGCGAAACTTTTTATCTGTAAGTATGAGATCATGGAGAACCACACTGATGTTGAACAATGACAATGAATCTCTAAATGCTGGAGATGTAAGAATTTCATGTGGCATTTTCCAGGGTGACTCACTATCACCACTCCTCTTCTGTCTAGCCCTAATACCGCTCTCAAAATTGCTCAATGATGCACAGTATGGTTATAAAATATTTGAAAAAAATATAAATCATCTCATTTACATTATTATTATTATTATTTTATGTTTGACTTTTGTTTTGCATTTGTACAAGTTGGATTCAAGTCTCACCCAGAGACCTCAAGAGACAACAAGTTAGAAGTTCATGTAGGTGTTATGCCTAGGGTACCATATATTTGGATTTGTACAGTTTTGTTCAAGTGAATGTTTAAGAAACCATAAGAAAATTATGTGTTTGCTTTAAAATTTGAGATCACATAGACAGTATTTTACGTAGGATATGGGCAGTTCCCATGAGCACTATCTTTTGAACTTCAGCCATTTTGGGGTTTCCTGGAATCTGATCTAGTATTATTATTATCATTATTATTATTATTATTATTATTATTATTATTATTATTCAATAGTCTTATTTTTATCACGTGCTTTCACTGCACTACCAGGCGCAGGTCTGTGTGCCTTGAGTATGTGTTGTGGTTTTGTTCTGATGCTTTTATTTTTACTGCACTGAAAGTGTTTTACGTAGGGTGTGTGTGGTGCTTAATATTGCTATTTTGTGTATGTTATATACATTTGTTAGTCCTTCTACGTTTTTTATATATTTGTCTGGATATTTTTTTCTAATACCTAATGTGCCTACTCTACTATTGTTTCTGGTTTTAGACTCCACATTCGAGTAACCTCTATTTCCAGATCTTTTTATTTTGAATGTTTCTCCGTTTCTTATAGAGAAACATTGACGGATATAGTTTTTTTCATTCGCAAAATATGATTTTTTTTAAAAAACAGTATAAAATCTGAAGATTGGCTATAATAATAAAGTTTTCCAGTAAAATTGCTATGAAGGTATGATGCTGTGGGGAAAAAATTGGAGGGAAAATATACAGAGATTTCAAAATCGAAAAACTGTGTATTTATAGCCAAAAGCGAGACTGAAATTTTCTGCGTTTAGCGTCGCGGTGTCAACTTTTTAGGCTGTATCTGTGAAATTAATAGTTTAGCGTCTGTGAAATGACCTCTTTATTGTAGGTTTCTAAATAAGCATAAATACCTAATGAAATCAACATGTATCGTCATACTGTTTGTTTTGTCTCTTCATTGACTGTAGGTTTTTATTCAAAGTTGACTAACGTTTTCGTGTTTGGATTTGTAAACAATTTGTCCCAAGAAAAACAATACCTGTATCTTATATGCTATTGCATATAAGATACCAATTCAAAAATAATGTTAAGTTATTTGTACTAAATTCACATATTCCATTCACCTTTATAATTCCAAGAAACTGTATAAACATAGCAAGCAACTTTTGCTATATAGGAAAAATATGTAAACGTATTAAGACGATTGAGGAAAAATATAAAATTCTAATTGATAAATATATATTTTTTTTTAAACAGGACACGCAGGTGAAGTAAATCTCGAGTGAAGAATCAACACAATCGGGTGAAACACAACACAACGTGCAGTTGTCATGGTAGCAAGCTGTTAATACCTCGCTGTCTGTTGATTGGCTAAAATTACCCAAATTTTCGAACTTTAATTCCAAATAACCTCAGATTCATTAATGGACGAGATTAAGTAATTAGTTGATTGTAATCAAAATTCAGAGTTGCATTGATACATCAAAACTGAAAGCAATTTGTGCAAAATTAAAGGGAGCTGGTTTGCGAATGAGAAAGACTAGATCCACATTGTCATCTTTTTCGATTAGAAAGCATTTTTTCTTGGTGATCTCTGACAACTATATCTGGCCTATTGGCCTTAATTTCTCTACCTCTGTGTATTGGCATACCCCAGGATATGGTAGCTTTCTCATTTTCTCTGACCTTTTCTGAAGTGAGCCAATGCCATCTTTTTTCTGTTGTTATTCCACAGTTTTAGCGTAGCTACCAGTGTATATAAGTCTCAACTATTTCGTATCTATGAATATATTCCTTCTTAGCCAGGACTGAGCAGCCAGAGGAGATATGATTTATTGTTTCTTTTCCATCTCCACATATTCTGTGGTTACTTGTATTTCTTTTCATAATATGATTTTGGTAATTTCTGCTGGAAAGCAAATTTGTGGTATTAAGCAGAATATTTGCTGTAGCCTATCTTTTGTACCAAGACAAAACAATGTACATGATAACAATTCCAATCAATTAAGATCAGAAGCCATGAGAGCCACTGCCTGGTACTGCATCTGGGCATTATTATTATTATTATTATTATTATTATTATTATTATTATTATTATTATTATTATTATTATTATTGTTCAGTAGTTTTATTTTTATAACGTGCTTTCACTTCACTACCGAGCGCAGCTCTGTGCGCCTTGGGTATGTGCTGTGGTTTGCTGTGGTGCTCTTATGTTTACTGTATTGAAAATGTTTTGCGTAGAATGTGTGCAGTACCCAGTAGTGCAATTTTCTGTATGTTATATATATTTGTAAGTCCTGGTGTTTTTGTTATGTATTTGTCTGAATATTTTTTTATTATACCTAAGGCACCTACTATGATAGGAATTGTTTCTGTTTTTAGATTCCACATTCGAGTTATCTCTATTTCCAGGTCTTTGTATTTTGAAAGTTTTTCCAATTCTTTTAGAGAAACGTTGTCATCTGCTGGTATTGATACATCAATTAGAAAGCATTTTTTCTTCATGATCTTTGACAACTATATCTGGTCTATTTGCTTTAATTTCTTTATCTGTGTGTATTGGCATATCCCAGAGTATGGTTGCTTTCTCGTTTTCTGTGACCTTTTCTGGCGTGTGTTTATACCATCTTTTTTCTGTTGTTATTCCATAGTGTTGGCATAGCTTCCAGTGTATATAGGTCCCAGCTCTGTCGTGTCTGTGAATATATTCCTTCTTAGCCAGGACTGGGCAGCCAGAGATAATATGATTTATTGTTTCTTGTCGATCTCCACATATTCTACAGTTACTTGTTATATTTCTTTTCATTATGTGTTTTTGGTAACTTCTGGTGGGGAGGCTCTGGTCTTGTGCAGCAATTAAAAATCCTTCAGTCTCTGCTTTGAGTCCTGAGCTTCTCCGCCATTGCTGGGATATTTCTCTGTCTATTTCTTTCGCATTTAGTTTAGCCCAGTATTTACCATGTAGGGGCTTTTCTTGCCATCGTTTTATCATGGTCCGTTGCTGTTCTAGTTTTAGTTTGGATTTCATTTGTTTTATAGCTTTTGTTGTCTTCTTCTTCTTCTTCTTCTTCTTCTTCTTCTTCTTCTTCTTCTTCTTCTTCTTCTTCTTCTTCTTCTTCTTCTTCTTCTTCTTCTTCTTCTTCGTATTTGTTAGGTAGATTGATTTCTTGTTTGTATTTGTCAGCTTCCTTAAATACTGAAAACAGTTTTTTGTTTTGCTCGTGTTTTGTGGCTATTTGTATTAGTTTCCCTTGCTTCTGGAGTAGGTATTTTTGCAGTCCTATGGTGGTTATTTTATAATAGTTTTCTAGCTGTATAAGACCCCTGCCACCTTCTGTGCGTTGTATATATAGCCTTTCTATGTCAGATTTTGGGTGGTGCATCCTATATCCTGTCATTATTTTTCTTGTTTTCCTGTCTATTTTACATAGTTCGTTTAGTGTCCAGTTAAGGATGTTGTAGCTGTAGCTTATAACTGGGACAGCTAAAGTGTTGATACCCATTATCTTGTTTTTAGCATTGAGCTCTGTTTTTAGTATTGATCTAACTCGTCTATAGTACTCTTTCTTTAATTTTTCTTTCATTTGTGTATGTTGTATCCTATCTAGTTCATTGACTCCTAAATACTTATATGGTTAGCTTTCGTCTAGTTCTCTTAGTTCATTGGCTTTATCGAGTGTTATGTTGCTACTTTTAATTATTTTTTCTCTTTTCATGGTTGCTTTGGCACATTTTTCTAATCCGAATTTCATATCTATTTCCTTGGTAAAGCCGTGTACTGTCTGTAGTAGTGTTTCTAGCTCTTTGTCGTTTTTTGCATATATTTTTAGGTCATCTATATATAGAAGGTGGCTGACTGTTTTTCCGTAGCATTTGTAACCGCATCCAGTTCTATTTAGCAATTCTGTTAAAGGTGTGAGTGCCAGGCAGAACAGGAGTGGAGAGAGCATGTCTCCCTGGAATATTCCTCTTCTAATGGGGATGGCTTTCGTTTTCACAAGTCCCTCTTTTGTTTGGAGCTGTAGCACTGTCTGCCATTTGTTCATTGAGTGCTCTATGTATTTTATGATAATTGGTGCCACCTTGTTTATGGCTAGTGTTTCCAGAATCCACGTGTGGGGAACACTGTCGAAAGCCTTTTGGTAGTCCACCCAGGCCATACTGAGGCCTTTCTTCTTTCTGCGGCTGTCTTCAGTTATGGCTTTATTGATCAATAATTGATCTTTACAGCCGTATGAGCCCTTGCAGCATCCCTTCTGCTCTTCTGGAAACAGGTTGTTATTTTCCAGGTGTTTACTCAATCTCTGCGATATTATTGCAGTAAAGGCTTTGTAGATCGTAGGGAGACTGGTTATAGGTCTATAGCTTTGTGGTTTCTCCGTTTCCGTGGATTTGGGAATTAAGATAGTTTTCCCTTTTGTGAGCCATTCAGGCATTGTCTCTGGATCTGCTAGTATGTTGTTAAAGTTTTCTGCCAGCTTTTTATGCATTCCTGGCAGGTGTTTTAACCAGAAATTGGGGATCTTGTCGTATCCAGGTGCCTTCCAGTTGCTTAGTCTTTGCAGTGTCAGGGTGACCTCTTCAGTTGTTATAGGGACCCAGAGTTGCTCAGGTGCTAAGTTTGTTGTTTTAATGGTCCTTTTCTGGGGTTGTTGCTTCACCGACCATATTTGTTTCCAGAATTTCTCTAATTCTTCTGTTGTTGGTGCTGAAGTAATGTCTATTTTATTTTTACCCAGTTCTTGGTAGAGTTTTTTGGGGTTGGATTTGAACTGTTTGTTTTGTTCAAAGAAACGTTGGCGTTTCTCATACCGGCGGATCCTTTGTGCTTTGGCAAGGATGTCTTGCTTTAGTTTTTCTTTTGCCTCAGGTAAGTCTTTTTCTGTAATGCTGTATTTGTACAGTATTTTTGTTTTCTTCTTGTTACTTAGTTGTGTTGATTGTTTACTAATTTCGTTGAGAATCGATAAATCTTTTCTCTTTTTTTTTAATTTTGTTCTGGATGTTATTTATCCACAAGGTCTGTTTGGGTGGTAGAACTCCTGTTCGGATGGGTTTGAGTGAGTATCCTGCTTCTTTTGTGGCTGCAGTGGCTGCCGCATATATTATGTCACTTAGCTCAGTGATATTGCCTGTTGTTTCTGTGGTTGTTAGTTCCGTGACGGCCAGGTTTATGCTATTTATTATTGATGTTGTTTTATTGTCTACTTTGATTTTTGGGAGATATAATCTGTAGTCCATTCTAAGATCTGTGGTTTTCAGTTCTTTGGTTATTCTCATTTTCATAGTATCGTAATTATTAGGTTTCCCTTCGTTATTCCCAGGCTTTAGATTTGTTTTGCCTTCCTTTTCATTCATATGTTTGTCTGTGGTGTTCTGGATTGGTACTTTTTGTACACTATTATACATCTCCACGGTCTGGGTTTGTTGTTTTTTTGTTTACTTCGTTTTTGCCGGAAATGTTACGTTTGTCCTCGTGTTTTGCTATCTCAGTGTTTATATTATTATTTGGCATTGCTGTGTGACTAATATCTAGATTTTCCTGATGTATTTTTCCTTTCAATTGTTCTATTTCTATTTCTGATATTTTTTTTTTTTTGCTTTTAGAATATATCTTCTTGTGTTAGCTAGTTTGTTAGGGTTCATTGTTTTATCGAGGTCTATGTTTACATTATTTTTCTTCCATATTATATATGTATGTGTTGTTACGTTTTCGTTTTTTGGGTAGAGCACTGCTGTGAAATAGGCGTGTAGGATCGAAAGTATTCCTCACGTGTCCATTTATGCCGTTTTGGTTTTGTTTGCGGGACATGAGGAACAACGTCCGGCCCTTTATTTTGACTGTCATCGTTTTCGTAGGGTATCGGTTCGTTTATTTCTGTTGTCAGATTGTTTTGCACGTTCAGATCTTCGTACTTTTTTCGTAACAAGCTTACAGTACGCACTTCTCGGTTGTTATTCTTGGGTGGAATAATACCGGTGTTATTTAATCTGTTTGTAATTTATTTGTACATGGTGTTTTGGGGTTCGAAGATGGTCTGATTTTGATGTAACACGTGCGTTTACGATCGCTGTGCGGGTAGTGGAGGTATCAAGTTAAAATACATCATAATATTTGGAAAAATAGAAATAAATTTCAATGAGTATTACTTACTCGGATATTGTCCAACCCTTTGTCAGCTATTTTTTGACTCCATGCGATGTCTTTATTTCCGATGTTTTTGGATAAGTTTCGGAGCAGTGATTTATCGTTCTCACATGTTAAACTTCCCCGGTGTAGTCCTGTTAAACTTCCTGTTAAACTTATTATTATTATTATTATTATTATTGTTCAGTAGTTTTATTTTTATAACGTGCTTTCACTTCAGTACCGAGCGCAGCTCTGTGCGCCTTGGATATGTGCTGTGGTTTGCTGTGGTGCTCTTATGTTTACTGTATTGAAAGTGTTTTGCGTAGAATGTGTGCAGTACCCAGTAGTGCAATTTTCTGTATGTTATATATATTTGTAAGTCCTGGTATTTTTGTTATGTATTTGTCTGAATATTTTTTTATTATACCTAAGGCACCTACTATGATAGGAATTGTTTCTGTTTTTAGATTCCACATTCGAGTTATCTCTATTTCCAGGTCTTTGTATTTTGAAAGTTTTTCCATTTCTTTTAGAGAAACGTTGTCATCTGCTGGTATTGATACATCGATTAGAAAGCATTTTTTTTCTTCATGATCTTTGATAACTATATCTGGTCTATTTGCTTTAATTTCTCTATCTGTGTGTATTGGCATATCCCAGAGTATGGTTGCTTTCTCGTTTTCTGTGACCTTTTCTGGCGTGTGTTTATACCATCTTTTTTCTGTTGTTATTCCATAATGTTGGCATAGCTTCCAGTGTATATAGGTCCCAGCTCTGTCGTGTCTGTGAATATATTCCTTCTTAGCCAGGACTGGGCAGCCAGAGATAATATGATTTATTGTTTCTTGTCGATCTCCACATATTCTACAGTTACTTGTTATATTTCTTTTCATTATGTGTTTTTGGTAATTTCTGGTGGGGAGGCTCTGGTCTTGTGCAGCAATTAAAAATCCTTCAGTCTCTGCTTTGAGTCCTGAGCTTCTCCGCCATTGCTGGGATATTTCTCTGTCTATTTCTTTCGCATTTAGTTTAGCCCAGTATTTACCATGTAGGGGCTTTTCTTGCCATCGTTTTATCATGGTCCGTTGCTGTTCTAGTTTTAGTTTGGATTTCATTTGTTTTATAGCTTTTGTTGTTTCTTCTTCTTCTTCTTCTTCTTCTTCTTCTTCTTCTTCTTCTTCTTCTTCTTCTTCTTCTTCTTCTTCTTCTTCTTCTTCTTCTTCTTCTTCGTATTTGTTAGGTAGATTGATTTCTTGTTTGTATTTGTCAGCTTCCTTAAATACTGAAAACAGTTTTTTGTTTTGCTCGTGTTTTGTGGCTATTTGTATTAGTTTCCCTTGCTTCTGGAGTAGGTATTTTTGCAGTCCTATGGTGGTTATTTTATAATAGTTTTCTAGCTGTATAAGACCCCTGCCACCTTCTGTGCGTTGTATATATAGCCTTTCTATGTCAGATTTTGGGTGGTGCATCCTATATCCTGTCATTATTTTTCTTGTTTTCCTGTCTATTTTACATAGTTCGTTTAGTGTCCAGTTAAGGATGTTGTAGCTGTAGCTTATAACTGGGACAGCTAAAGTGTTGATACCCATTATCTTGTTTTTAGCATTGAGCTCTGTTTTTAGTATTGATCTAACTCGACTATAGTACTCTTTCTTTATTTTTTCTTTCATTTGTGTATGTTGTATCCTATCTAGTTCATTGACTCCTAAATACTTATATGGTTGGCTTTCGTCTAGTTCTCTTATTTCATTGGCTTTATTTCATATCTATTTCCTTGGTAAAGCCGTGTACTGTCTGTAGTAGTGTTTCTAGCTCTTTGTCGTTTTTTGCATATAATTTTAGGTCATCTATATATAGAAGGTGGCTGACTGTTTTTCCGTAGCATTTGTAACCGCATCCAGTTCTATTTAGCAATTCTGTTAAAGGTGTGAGTGCCAGGCAGAACAGGAGTGGAGAGAGCATGTCTCCCTGGAATATTCCTCTTCTAATGGGGATGGCTTTCGTTTTCACAAGTCCCTCTTTTGTTTGGAGCTGTAGCACTGTCTGCCATTTGTTCATTGAGTGCTCTATGTATTTTATGATAATTGGTGCCACCTTGTTTATGGCTAGTGTTTCCAGAATCCACGTGTGGGGAACACTGTCGAAAGCCTTTTGGTAGTCCACCCAGGCCATACTGAGGCCTTTCTTCTTTCTGCTGCTGTCTTCAGTTATGGCTTTATTGATCAATAATTGATCTTTACAGCCGTATGAGCCCTTGCAGCATCCCTTCTGCTCTTCTGGAAACAGGTTGTTATTTTCCAGGTGTTTACTCAATCTCTGCGATATTATTGCAGTAAATTATTATTATTATTATTATTATTATTATTATTATTATTATTATTATTATTATTACTATTATTATTATTATTATTTTGGTTTGGCACAGGTTTAGTCTTATTCCTGGTAGGATTTATGTGTGTGACGGGTTATTATCTGTAACGTTAGATATCCAAAAGTTTTCAGCAGTCTTTCAAGTGCTTAGAACACTCCTGATAACCTTTGCTGTCCCAGAGAAAAGAAATTTTCTGTTGAAGCACTACCAGGCGTACTATTTCAAACTCACAAAATCTTACATTTCTCCGAATCCAGTACCCTTTCGATTCAATGATTGCACCATGTGTTTCCAGTTTCAAATCCCCACTTCTGGCACAGTTTACAGTATAATTCATTTACAACTTGATCGTACCTCCATTTCTTATATTCTTCCGTTGCCAACTTGGGGTATTCTTCCATAATGTGTGCTACTATCTCGTTCCAAATTCCACAGGCTCTACATTGTTTTGACACATTCTCTCTACATATATTTTTTCTCAAGTTGTTGTCTTTATTGCTTGATCTTAGGCTGCTACAGTTAGGCACTTCTTTTTTTGTAATTGCCCTTTTTTAACCAAGCCTAGGAGTTTGTTCCACGTACATGGCCATGCAGAATTATCCACAAGTTTTCAGTAGTCTTTCAAGTGCTTATAACCCTTGATTATAACCTCCTTATAACCCTTGCTGTCCCTAAGATGGAAACTTTCAAAAGGAGCTCTATCGGGCATTCTATTTTAATCTCCTTCAGCCAGTAGTCTATATCTTGGCTTACTATTCTCAACGCATCAATTATTATACGCACGACCTTTACTGTTCGCATGCTCCAAATTTTTCTTATTTCAAATTTATTACAATTATTATTATTATTATTAATATTACTATTATTATTACTATTATTATTATTATTATTATTATTATCATTATCATCATCATTATTATTATTAATGATTGGCGACATCGATAAAACGTTCGGGAAGCATCCGGTTAGTAGTCAGTGACTCATGTAAAGATTTACCACTGGTTGACTTGTAGCATAAACGATGGGTAAGTCTTCCTTTGCTATGGTCTTCATGACGACAGTGTGTGGTTGAAAAATATGAAGAGTTGGCTATTCCACTCATTCCAGGCGCAGTCACGTGAAAATGCGATAGGTTGGACCATAAAGCTAAATATCTTCTCAAGTAAGATTTCCAGAAACCTATCAAATGTAGTAGTAGTAGTAGTAGTAGTAGTAGTAGTAGTAGTAGTAGTAGTAGTAGTAGTAGTATATCGAATTTAACATTAGCAATTTCAAGTATATTGTTGATGAACACAAAAAGGCTAACATATAGATGTAGCGACAGAGATACATTAATTGATTGACAGATAGGCAGGCGGAGAGGAAAGTGAAAAATTACTTACAGACTGGTGGTCTTCTTCCGGCTATCCAAAAAGAAACAAAATTCATAATATTATATATTCAAAACTGATGCATTAAAAGCTAAAGATTACAGCAAGAAATACATCAACTAATTGGAAAATGTCTCAGAGCAATCTGGGGCACCAAAACCCACGTTTCTAAGGATTATTATACGCTCGACCATTACTGTTCGCATTTTCTGAATTCTTCACATCAAGAATCTTATAACACAAATACAAATGCGGAATTATATATATATATATATATATATATATATATATATATATATATATATATATATATATATATATATATATATATATATACATATATGTATATATATATATATACATATAAAAGATAAGAGTGAAAAAACTACAGAAGCTTGTGTTATATATATATATATATATATATATATATATATATATATATATATATATGTATGTATGTATGTATATATATATATATATATATATATATATATATATATATATATATATATATATATATAGTTTTAGGGAAAATAACCAAGTTTCAAGAACTCATCGATGAAAATCCACTATCACATATAGAAAAATTAATAATTAAAAGCACAATAAACGAGTATAATATAAAGTAAAGTAAATATCATAAGATAAATATAATAAAAAGATTACACGTGTTTCATAACTAATTTTCAAATAGAAAATTATTATTACAAACGTAATAATTAAAATATGAATGAAAAAATTATGAATGGAAAAATTATGAATGAAAAAATTAGGAAAGAAAAAATTATTAAGAATAAAAGATTAAACGTTATATATATATATATATACAAAGTTTTAATTTAAAAAATCCTTAACGATATTATAAACAATAAAGATTAATTATTAATCAAATATTATTAATCAAAAATAATCGAAAATATATCAACACTATTCAAATCGAAGTTCTAATATTATGTTGAAATGAAACTATAACTTCTAAATAATTTAGTGTTAAATAAGTTATCTATTAAAATTAATCTATAAAGAACCAAATGAATAATATAAAAAACAAGAATACATATTATTTTCAAATAGTATAAAATCTTTAGCAAAGTAAAAAACAGTACTTATCCATATTTTTCCGTAATTCAAACTGAAAACTAAGATAGTGGATTTTCATCGATGAGTTCTTGAAACTTGGTTATTTTCCCTAAAACTATATATTTTATATATATTTTATTTATAAAGCTCAATTTAATTTTATTTTTTTATAAATTGATTTTAATTGAGTTTTTACCTGTAATTTTGGATTTTGTCCCTAATATTATTATATATATATGTGTGTGTGTGTGTGTGTGTGTGTGTGTGTGTGTGTGTGTGTGTGTGTGTGTGTATGTATGTATATATATAGGTTTAGATTTAGATTCAAAATTGAATATGGTACTTATGTTTAGGCACCAGAATATAGTATGGTATGGTATTATACAAAAACCATTCCAAAAACGAGGTGATCAAAAAATCAAAATAAGCAACACGGATTTTAAAGATGAATGCAGTACGCACGTTTCATGCTACTCCATTTATTTAAGTAATGCGAGCATTACATTAAATGCAATATGTAGAGCAATCTTCAGCTGCACGAAAATGCAGAAAATTACAGTAGAATAGACATACTATAATTGTGACAACATTTCAAATCCCAGTGGGAAGAAGAATACATAAAAATCCATCTTGACATAGCCAAGGCTATCAGGCTAGTAATTGGTTCTAGGCAGAAATTCTAACTGTCTCTGATTTTATTGTCTCTTATCTAGTAGTTATAGTATAAGGGACAATCACTTCTAATGAAAGGGAAGGTGTGAGCATTATGCATGGACACGGCTATAAAGGATATGGTTATAAAGGTTTCTCTGGTCAGAGTGGCAACACTATTATAGGTTGGGGTTTTTTTACTACTATCAAAATGTTGAGGAATTAAACCCTAAGCATATAGGTCAAACAGGGCTTTTTCTTTAGTCTGAATAGAGCATCAGTATTGTTTTACAGATATCAATATTAGTTTAAACAATATTTTAATAATAAGAAGTATGTTAATAATAATAAAATGTAATGTAATTAGTTTATACAAAAATCATGAAGTAATGTCAGTATTGAATTCAGAGGCTATAGATAAGGTGTAAAGTCTAAGGATATTATATGTATTGGGCCCAGGAAAACTATTTTGAATTATTTTTTAAATGATTTTAAAATTTAAGCTGATATATATAATAATACTATTTTGAAGACACATAAAAGGTAAGCTTTATTTTTATAATGTGAAGAAGAATTAGTATAGGATTTATATAGTTTATAATAATGGGTTTATTAAGGTTTAAGGGACAAAAAAGAAGAAAGAGATTAGGAATTAACAAGGACATCCAATACAGGAACATGATAATAGAATAATAGTTTCATTAGTCATGAATTTGTTTTAAGACTAACGTGGGCTAATTAAAGAATATTAATTGAATAAGGATTAAATTTATTTTGGACATAAGGATTAGAATTATTTAAGTTAAAAATACAAAATAAACAAGACACTATCGCTGCAAGCCCTGAAATAATGTAATAATAATATTGATCCTTTTTAAAGTCAAGCATTAAATAAAATAAAACTTAGATTAGGGGAACTAATTAAAAAAAAACATTTAGAACTTATGAAAATTTCCTATTCTTATAAGCTATATAGGGTTAAGATACATATTAAGAACTAACAGCATTAGCAGAAGTGGTGTGAAAACATATCTTCTATGGAGTAAAGTTTAAATCTTATTTATCACAAGTAGATTATATGTTAAAGTGGGAGATCAGGAATATATGTTATAAAGGTTCAGTTTCCAATTTAAAATATGTGCTAATTAATAGCCCTAGATGACCATGGTAGAAGTTAAAATACTATATTTTGATAATTTTAACTACTTTTTAAAAAAATTAAAAGTGCGAGTAGAGCAGTGTACACATGATACCCTAAGGTCTAATCTATTATTGATTAGATTAGGATTATTTCTAAGTTTTAAAATTTCATATATTTCCATAGAACATAATTCACATCCATATCTACTATTTCTATAAGGTTGAGCGTTCCTTATAATTTCCCATTTAAGGCTATAATTAATACCATTATCTTTTAATTCCCAAAAGCAGAAAAGGAGTGGAGGGAGCGTGTCTCCCTGATATATTCCTTTTCTAACGAGGATGGTTTTGGTTTTTATGAGTCCTTCTTTCGTCTGGAGCTGTAGCACTGTCTGCCATTTATTCATAGAATGTTTTATATATTTTATGATTATTAGTGCTACCTTGTTCATGGCTAGTGTTGCTAGGATCCATGTGTGGGGAATACTATCAAAAGCCTTTGGGTAATTGATCCATACCATACTTATACCCTCTTCTTTCTGCAGCTGTCCTCAATTATGGCCTTATTGATCAGTAGCTGATCTTTACAACCGTATGTTTGCTCTTCCGGATGTTTGCTCATTCTCTGCGATATTATTACAGTAAAGGCTTTGTAAATTGTAGGGAGACAATTTATCGGTCTGTAATTTTGTGGGTTTGCCATTTCAATGGATTAGGGAATTAAGATAGTTCTCCCTTCCTTCTGCTAGTATTACTTTAGACTTCTCAGACAGCATTTTATGTGTTCCTGTTAGATATTTTAGCCAGAAATTGGGGATTTTATCATGCCCAGGAGCCTTCCAGTTGCTTAGTATTTGCAGTACCTGAATGACCTCTTCACTTGTTGTAGGAGTCCAAAGTTGTTCAGGTGTTGCGTTTATTGTTTTGATAGATATTTTCTGAGGTTGTTCCTTCGCAAACCATATTTCTGTCCAAAACCTTTCCACTTCTGCTGTTGGCGCTGCATTGATCTTTACTTAATTCGTACCAAGTTCTTAGTAGAATCTTTTGGGGTTAGAGTTGAGCTATTTGTCTTGTTCAAGGAAACGTTAGAGTTTCTCATACCGGCGGATTCTTTATGCTTTGGTGAGGATATCTTGCTTTAGCTGTTCTTTTACCTCAGATATACCTTACTCTGTACTTTTGTATTTATGTAATATTTTTCTTCTCTTCTTATTGCTTAGTAGTGTTGATTTCTACTAATTTCATTATTATTATTATTATTATTATTATTATTATTATTATTATTATTATTATTATTATTATTATTATCATCATCATCATCATCATCATCAGCAGCAGCAGCAGCAGCAGCAGCATCATTATTATTATTATTATTATTATTATTATTATTATTATTATTATTATTATTATTATTATTACAGTGACAGAGCAGTGCATGCCATCAAAGTGACACTGGAATAAAACATACGAAGTCCAATATACCCATCATGACTACCCGTCTGATAAGGGTACACCAGGTACATGCATCACAACCATATGTGCACGACATAGTGGTCTCATATCAAGATAAACAGCGCATGACCTTGCAGGTGGGGCCCAGTTAGAATTTTCTTCAGGTCGAGTAGCCCATCCAGCTCAAAAAGTCCCTGAATAATGTTTGTTTAATGATGTTGAAAGAAACACCCATGTTTCCAAAGGTGAATTATCCAAACCTGAAAGAATTTCCTCTCAACACATGGCAATGATGCTCCCCCACTACTTCTGCTCATGATCAGAGATGCACATATCATCCACCACCAAGGGACATTCTCAACTGGTTAAGGTCAAACAACTGACAAGCAAAACTGTGGTATTAAGCAGAATATTTGCTGTAGCCCATCTTTTATATCAAAACAAAACAATGTACATGATAACAATTCCAATCAATTAAGATCAGAAGCCATGAGAGCCACTGCCTGGTACTGCATCTGGGCATTATTATTATTATTATTATTTTATGTTTGACTTTTGTTTTGCATTTGTACAAGTTGGATCCAAGTCTCACCCAGAGACCTCAAGAGACAACAAGTTAGAAGTTCATGTAGGTGTTATGCCTAGGGTACCATATATTTGGATTTGTACAGTTTTGTTCAAGTGAATGTTTAAGAAACCATAAGAAAATTATGTGTTTGCTTTAAAATTTGAGATCACATAGACAGTATTTTACGTAGGATATGGGCAGTTCCCATGAGCACTATCTTTTGAACTTCAGCCATTTTGGGGTTTCCTGGAATCTGATCTAGGTAGTAATCAGCCCGTTTCGCTGTCATTCCCAGGGCACCTATGACAATAGGTATTGTTTTCGTCTTCAGATTCCACATTTTGCTAATTTCTATTTCAAGATCTTTATATTTGCTCAGTTTTTGGTAGGTCTTGACAGATACGTTTATATCGATTGGGACAGTCATATCAATGAGGAGGCATGATTTTTGTCTGAAGTCTTTCAGTATGATGTCTGGTCTATTTGCGTCTATCTTTCTGTCAGTTTGAATGGTGAAGTTCCAGAGGAGTGCAATGTGATCATTTTCAAGTACTGGGGGTGGTTTGTGTTCCCACCAGTTTTTATCATAGGGCAAGTCCAGGTTTTTGCATATTACCCAGTGAATATATTGTGCAGCTCTATCATGCCTGTTGAGATACTCTGTAGGCGCAAGCAGACTGCACATGGAGACGACATGATCGATGGTCTCATTTTGTTGTTGGCATATACGACATAATGGGGAGCTGCCGTTCTTTAATATGTTGGCCTGGTAGTTCTTTGTAGGTAGGCATTGATCTTGGGCTGCTATGATAAACCCCTCTGTTTCTGATTTCAAGCCAGAGGCCATTAACCATTGGTGGGTAAGGGCTTTGTCAATATCTGCATTATTCGCTCTCTTTGGGTATTTGCCATTGAGAGGTTTTCCATGCCATTTTTCAGTCATAATAGCTAAGGCAGCAATTTTAGCACGAGTTTTCAAGCGCTTAGCTTTTTCTGCAGGTGTTTCTAGTTCGTCTAATTCTTGAATTTGTTGCAATTGGAATTCACTTAGATATTCCTTTGCCTGTTTTGTTACTGAGTAAGATGCTTTCTTGCTTTCATATTTTAAGACAAGTTTTAGCATCCAGTCCTCAGAGTTTTTCAGATAGGTGTCTAGGCCAATTGTGGCTACCTTCATTGATAATGCCAGCTGTAGAAGTCCTCGGCCTCCTTCTTTTCTTGGCAGATAAAGACGTACTATATCTGCCTTAGGGTGGTGCATTCTATGCATTGTCAACAGTTTTCGTATTTTTCTGTCAACATTACATATTTCAGTAATTGACCAGTTAACGATGTTGAAACTGTAAGTCACGACTGGTATGGCTAGAGCATTGATCGCTTCGACCCTGTTTCTCGCGTTCAGCTGTGTCTTCAGTATTGCTCTCACTCTGCGATAACATTCTCTTCTGATCCTTTCCCTCATCACTGAGTGCTTGATATTGTCCCCTTCAATTACCCCTAGGTATTTGTAGCTCTCCGCTGGTTCTAACTCTTTTATGACATTTTGCTGGTCAAGGTTCACATTAGATGTATTTGTCATTTTTCCTTTGATAAAGGTAGCTTTTGCACATTTATCAAGGCCAAATTGCATCCTGATGTCATCACTGAATTGTTTAACAATCGCTAATAGGCCTTTGAGTTGTTGGTCATTTTTTGCAAAGAGCTTTAAATCATCCATGTAAATGAGATGATTTATATTTTTATCAAATATTTTATAACCATACTGTGCATCATTGAGCAATTTTGAGAGCGGTATTAGGGCTAGACAGAAGAGGAGTGATGATAGTGAGTCACCCTGGAAAATGCCACATGAAATTCTTACATCTCCAGCATTTAGAGATTCATTGTCATTGTTCAACATCAGTGTGGTTCTCCATGATCTCATACTTACAGATAAAAAGTTTCGCAGAGTAGGAGCTATTTTATACATTTCCAGACATTTCCTAATCCAGCTATGTGGTAGGCTATCAAAGGCCTTTTTATAGTCTATCCAGGCTATTGACAAGTTTTTGTGTCGCTTGTGACAATCTTCTAAGATCATCTTATTGATGAGTAGCTGATCTTTACAACCATAAGATCCACGTTTACATCCCTTTTGCTCATTAGGGAATATGCTACTTTCTATTAAAAAACTATAGGTGTACTCGGTTAGGACAGATGTTAGCGTCTTATACATTGTTGTTAAGCAGGTTATGGGGCGATAATTTTTTGGTTCGTTTGTTTCCTCATTTTTTGGAAGCAGGAATGTTAAACCATTAACTAGCCAAGAGGGCATCAAACTAGGATTTTGCAAAACATCGTTGTAAAGTTTTGTTAGCAGTTCATGGCTTTCTGGGAAGGCATTCAACCAGAAGTTAGGAATTTTATCCTTTCCTGGAGACTTCCATTTGCTTGACCTCCTGAGAGCAGATCTTATATCTTCTACCTTGACCCCCCTCCCACTTTTGCTCCTCTAAGGAGTCTAGGTCTGTAGATATTCTATCAATCCAAGGGGCCTTTTCATTGTGTGTTTTTTCTTCTGCCCAGATTTTATTCCAAAATTCTTGCACTTCTTCTTTTGATGGGACAGACTTTATTGTTACTGGTGTTTTCCCTATCTTCCTGTAGAAATTTTTGGGGTTATTTTTGAACATGTTATTATCTCGGAAGAATCTAACACGCTTTTCAAACATAAGATCTGCTCTCAGGAGGTCAAGCAAATGGAAGTCTCCAGGAAAGGATAAAATTCCTAACTTCTGGTTGAATGCCTTCCCAGAAAGCCATGAACTGCTAACAAAACTTTACAACGATGTTTTGCAAAATCCTAGTTTGATGCCCTCTTGGCTAGTTAATGGTCTAACATTCCTGCTTCCAAAAAATGAGGAAACAAACGAACCAAAAAATTATCGCCCCATAACCTGCTTAACAACAATGTATAAGACGCTAACATCTGTCCTAACCGAGTACACCTATAGCTTTTTAATAGAAAGTAGCATATTCCCTAATGAGCAAAAGGGATGTAAACGTGGATCTTATGGTTGTAAAGATCAGCTACTCATCAATAAGATGATCTTAGAAGATTGTCACAAGCGACACAAAAACTTGTCAATAGCCTGGATAGACTATAAAAAGGCCTTTGATAGCCTACCACATAGCTGGATTAGGAAATGTCTGGAAATGTATAAAATAGCTCCTACTCTGCGAAACTTTTTATCTGTAAGTATGAGATCATGGAGAACCACACTGATGTTGAACAATGACAATGAATCTCTAAATGCTGGAGATGTAAGAATTTCATGTGGCATTTTCCAGGGTGACTCACTATCACCACTCCTCTTCTGTCTAGCCCTAATACCGCTCTCAAAATTGCTCAATGATGCACAGTATGGTTATAAAATATTTGATAAAAATATAAATCATCTCATTTACATGGATGATTTAAAGCTCTTTGCAAAAAATGACCAACAACTCAAAGGCCTACTAGCGATTGTTAAACAATTCAGTGATGACATCAGGATGCAATTTGGCCTTGATAAATGTGCAAAAGCTACCTTTATCAAAGGAAAAATGACAAATACATCTAATGTGAACCTTGACCAGCAAAATGTCATAAAAGAGTTAGAACCAGCGGAGAGCTACAAATACCTAGGGGTAATTGAAGGGGACAATATCAAGCACTCAGTGATGAGGGAAAGGATCAGAAGAGAATGTTATCGCAGGGTGAGAGCAATACTGAAGACAGAGCTGAACGCGAGAAACAGGATCGAAGCGATCAATGCTCTAGCCATACCAGTCGTGACTTACAGTTTCAACATCGTTAACTGGTCAATTACTGAAATATGTAATGTTGACAGAAAAATACGAAAACTGTTGACAATGCATAGAATGCACCACCCTAAGGCAGATATAGAACGTCTTTATCTGCCAAGAAAAGAGGGAGGTCGAGGACTTCTACAGCTGGCATTATCAATGAAGGTAGCCACAATTGGCATAGACACCTATCTGAAAAACTCTGAGGACTGGATGCTAAAACTTGTCTTAAAATATGAAAGCAAGAAAGCATCTTACTCAGTAACAAAACAGGCAAGGGGATATCTAAGTGAATTCCAATTGCAACAAATTCAAGAATTAGACGAACTAGAAACACCTGCAGAAAAAGCTAAGCGCTTGAAAACCCGTGCTAAAATTGCTGCCTTAGCTATTATGACTGAAAAATGGCATGGAAAACCTTGGTATGTGTTGTCCAACCCACTATCCGGCAGCGTCCAATTCTCTAACGGTTTTTTTCAAATGAATCAAGTCATAACCTTATCCATCTATTGTTTTCATAATCGGTCATAATGTCTTACGTTTAAGATGATTCCCATGCTTTCCCTGGTGAGAAGGTTACAATTTTAATATCAAAGATCCCTATGGATCACACAGGTTGTAATCCTTTGAAACATATGTAAGAATAAAGTATGCAATTATAACATGCGTTTTCTCCAATTCTTATATATATATATATATATATATATATATATATATATATACACACACACGTATAAATTCATCACCTTTTACTTTCTCTCGTTTTGCATGTATGATTATATATATGTGTGAGTGTGTGTGTGTGTGCGTTTGTATGTATGCATATATACATACGTATGTGTATATATGTAATGGGGAGCAAAATGAGTAACTTCAGATTTTTCCTTTTCTCTTTACATGTTTGAAATCATTACATTGTAAATATTGCATCATTATTTTCTATTGCTGCATCATTTTTAGAAGTAAAAATTGGTCAGCTCAGTTGTTGTTGTTGTTGTTGTTGTTGTTGTTGTTGTTGTTGTTGTTGTTGTTGAAGTTGAGCGCGTTCAGAACATAGTCAGATAGCAGGACCCTTTATTCTTAAGGAAATTTTCCTCAACTTTGACCCGATTGTAATTGATGTTGCTAATAAAACATCTGGATAATTTTTGGTGTTTAACAATCAATATTCTTTTCTCTGTTGTATTCTAAGTCAATTTTTTTTGCACACTAATATCTAATTTAATAATTAAGTTTCAAAAAATGATGGCTAATTATCGACTAATTTCAATATTCGATAATTACTGCATGGTGTGTAAATATTTCAGGAAGAAAACACTCCAGCATATCGTAATGAAGCTGTAGCGAATATTTTATGTTGAGTTGGGTTTTTTTTTTTAGTCGAGTTTCTTTAATTTCATATCATGTGCCATTTTCCCCTGATCTTCTTTCATTTGACCTAGAAATTTAACTTTTTTTCTTGCATTTCTGATCTTGCTGGTGTCTAGGGATAGCTAGAGATGTGTAAGAGTCTCTTTTCTGGAGAATTTAAACTTTACCTTATCATGGCGTACTCATTTTGCCCCAGCCAAATTTTTCTTTTATATACTCAAGGAGAACGGCAATAATTTTCTAAAATAGTGATCAGATCATGTTATAATGCTTTGAATGCATTTAGTGAAGGCCATTTGCTTAGCTGATATAGTTTTTGTAATGTAGTGAACATTTGTATAAAATATATTTTGCCTCAAAGTCAAAAATGCAGAAAAGACTCCTCGTTGAGCCCCATTACCACTACCCTATATATATATAAGTGAGAGAGAGAGAGAGAGTGAGAGAGAGAGAGAGAGAGAGAGAGAGAGAGAGAGAGAGAGCATATTTGACGGTGTATTAAACTTTACTTACGTGGATTTCCCGCTATGCCCAGACATAGAGTCGCAATTACTACAAATAAAGAATATTATTTATTAGATGAAATTAGAATCGTAACAATTTTATTTGGTTATTTAAAAAAACTACAAGAACAATATATTGTGAGTGATTTAATTGATTCTGTTAAAAAACTTATACATATTAGGTTAGAAAGAAAGTTCTGTCACAATTTTGACATAATCGGTTCGAGAGTACTTTTGCAATACTTTCTGTTTAATAAGCTTTAATTTTTACATTCCAATGTTTTTTCTTTTTCTTTTTTTTTTTCATTGTTTTTCGTTTGTACCATTTGTCGATTGTATCGTTTTTACCCCTTTTAAAATTACTTTAGATTAGATTTTACACATATTAGAATCTGCTTACGGTATGAATTCGAAAAGGCTTTGCAACAATGAAAGTCACTAGAAATATTTGTTCTGTCTGTAAAAATTAAGCTTTGTCCGGAAATGCCAATAATAGTTTGGTCAGGTTCCCTCGGGATTTTTTCTCTTGTTCTGGATGCCCGAGAGTGAGGAAAACAATTCAATTCAAATCACTCTTAAATCATAAAATACCTTAATGAACTAAGAGAAGTATCTAAACTTGGCTGCTGGGACCCCATCATCTGATTGCTTCTCAGCATAATCTTAGCTCGTCGTTAAAGAGTAGACTCACTGCCGAATATTTCCTGGTAGAATCATAACAAATGGTGAACATGGGTTTTCTATAACCATATTCAACAAAAATGATAATGGTTATCACCCAAGGAGAAAGAAGAATCAATCTCTACACCAGGACTATTCCCGAAAATATTATGCTTTGTGTTTAGTGGTAGATGAAGTGTGGTCATCTATTTTAAAGTGTTAAACCAAAAAGAAACAGTTAATGCGAAGTATAGTCGTCACAAGAAAGCATTGCACAAAAATTTGCAGTAAAAGCGCCCGACATTGCTCAATCGTAAAGAGATGTTGTTCTTACATCATAAAGCAAAACCACATGTTACCCACGTCACTCAGAAGAAGGTTATGGCACTAAATATGGATCTTTTGCCACATCCTCCTGACTTTCCTGACCATGCTCCCTCTGACAATCATCTTTTCAGATCATTGCAACATTATTTAGATGGAAACTGTTTATAAATTGTGAAGAGGTTAAAGATGTTGTTGAGAGTTTCTTTGATTAAAAACTGAAGGATTTTCTGCCCGAGTGATCAACAGTTTGTAAATAGACGGGATTATGTTTTCAATAATGAGGGGAAAATATTATGCTGACTAGATATATCAATTAAGATCAAAGGAGCATTTCTTTCTTTCTCATCTTGATATGTAACTGGACTTTTTCCAATAATTTTTGATTCTCCTGGGAAGTTCAAATTTACTGTAGTGGAAATCTAATTTAGAGATACAAAACTAAATACTGAATATGATTTAGCGTTATCTTTCTTCTGCGATGTTAATGTATCAGAAATACCAATTCTTGGACTTTGTACAAATCTGCAGAGAGTGAACGTGAAATTTCATGAAATGTGGGCCATTCCTCAGAGTTTTAGCAACAAGAGGGAATTGTCACATCGAAAAGTCAATACTTGTAGTTATTGCATTGATCTTTAAAAGACAAATAAGGATTTGTATCGCAAACATGCCATTAATTTTTTCCTTACAATATGATTCGAATTTAGAATAAGGAAAATCTCAAAACGTATTGTGTAACATAAACAAATATGTGTGCCACAGAGACAGAGAGAAGTGGAGGAGAAAAGATGAGACAAAGTCACTACCCAAGAAAGTATGAAAACGGTGATACGTACCAGCAACAGCTGCAATAAACGATAGATTCTTCATCTTGGCGAGTTGTGCTGCAATTTTCGAAAACCGGACCTTTTATAACATGGAATACCAAATACAATCAATATGTACATCGAGCACAGATGGTGCATTAAATGTAATAAAACTAAATTACATACTTGTGTGGGAACTATCAAATTATAAACAGGGTGTATATGGTTCCAGTCCAAATTTATCGGTATTTATTGCATATTTGAAGGAAAGCCGTGGTCTAATGGATAGATTGTCGGTCTATTTGATAATGCAATATTCAATTCCAGCTGAAATAGTGTACTTCCTATTACTTTTAAAATAAGCAAAAGCATTGTCTTATTTTCATTTCATTTTATTTTGTATTAAATCATAATTTGTGAAAAATAGCGTCCTTGGTTCATTGATACACTGCATTTGCCCATATTCCGCTTATACACTTGCATATATAAAACGTACATGTAGGTAGTTTTATGCATACGAATGTGTTTTTATGAGTATATGTGTTCATGAACACATATCTTTTTACGCACCTACCTTGTTTATATGTTCGCATGTTCCTGCGACAATGTATCCATATACCTCCAAGTGCACATTTATACGTATGTCTATGTGCGCGAGATGTTAAATACTTGAATTCCTGATCGAATTTGTCTATAGTTTTTACAAAGTTTTTCATGAGCCCCAGTTTTATTTGTAGTGGTGGTTGCAAAACTTTGTTTGGTTCAGTGAGAAATGGATGTTAAACATTTTTCGTCCCATGCTCCAGTGATTGACGAGGGGGCCAGTCTCTACTGATATAGTGGGAGCCTATTACACGGCTGTCCCATTAACACCAAGAAGCTGCAATACTTGGTGTATCCACCCTGAAAGACCATTACAAGAGCAACAACCTTTAAGTCACCACAGAGCTGCCATTGATGTTCATCATATTTTATGCAATGCAACATGTTTTATACTCTCGTAAGTTTCTTTTATATGTGATGCAAAGCCCACAGGAACTGATTGTTCGATGTTACCATTATGCAGCAAGACTACTTTCAGACTAGTTTTTGATGAATCTATGAACAGCTTCCAGTGACTGGGTTTCTATTCAATATCAAGTGATTCCATCAGACTATTAATATTGTTGCAAGCTAATACATCACCTTCTATAATGAAGAAATTGTTGAACTGCGGCTGGCGGTCAAGAAATTTTGAAATTTTCACATCAGCTACTAGGAGACTACACTGTTGAAGACGAGAGCCTAGCAGTTCTATCTTAGATAGTTATAGATCCCTGAAAAAATCATGGAGTTCCTCTTGTCTTATGAGATGTGGTCTAGACCAGAAGTTGAGTCACTCTGTAATCCGGTGCTGCCGTTCTTCTCTGCTTCCTCGTCGCTATTTTCTTCATCTGACTCGAAGGATACCAAAGTTGGTGCATCAAGAACAGGTAGATCTTCTCCATGTGGAACTGGGCGAATAGCTGATGGAATATTTGGATATTCAACGAACTCCTTTTTCTTCTTTAACAACCCCTTTCTAACTGGAGGTACCGTGTAGAAATAACAATTGTTGGTATGGTCTGTTGGCTCCTGCCACGTCATTGGCACAGCAAAAGGCAGTTTTCCTCTTCTTGACGAAGATTAGTAGCTCAAGTGTTGTAGCATTTGTGAGGAACCCACAATTTTATCCTGGTCGCCAATCTTGCATCCAAAATATAGGTGATATGCCTTTCTGACAATAGCAATTTTACGACACCTCTGTGTTACAAAGGTCACCTCACCACAAATATAGCAGAGGTTTTGTCTGCCTTATCCACATAAGTGCGAGGCACCTGAAAGAAGAAAACAGCAATTAAGATAAACAGAAAATTTATTCATAAAGTCAACGTTATAATACAGAGCATGACAGTTTAGCAGAAGTATTTATATTATTCAGTAGGGCAAAAAATTTAATATCAAATGCCTCACATGCATATCAATAGCTCACTCAATGAATATTTATTATTTATTACAAGTTTTAAAAATGTTTGACGAGGAAAATCACCTACCTTTGACTTCAATATATGAAGCTACGCAGCGCAACCACCTCCTATGCCTGCTGGAACAATACTGAAGGGCAGTGGGACTGTTAGTGTGGTAAGAAACATACTGTCGCAAGTCTCTTGGAACCTTTTGTGACACGTACGTGTACCTTGAAAAGTAGAGCTAACAAACAGTTTTAACTATGCTATTCATTAGAAGCGACCTAAAATTAGTTGGAAATTGCTACTCTGGTCTCAGAAGCATTTTGGTTGTTGGCCAGTATTATCGAACATACATACACAATGTATATGATGTGCTTGTTCACCGGTAGACTCCTGTTTGATGCGGTGGAGATGACTCTCTCAAAGCACCGAGTGTTAAACCACGTGAAAGTAATAGACAGGCGAGACAACTCGCTCCAATGAGAACCCATCGCCTCCACGCAGCGTTTCCGCCTTTCAGTTCTCTTTATAATCACTATAGAATGACAAAATATTCTTTTTTCTCAATTTCCTGCTATTCAGGGACCTGTTTCAACAGCTTCCGAAGAAGACTGTCACTTTTCATTTGATCATTCTAGCAACTGTAGTCTATGCAGACCAGTCATGCTGATCGTTTATGCAGATCAATTATTTCAATCCACTCTGCTTACCAGTTTGCGTACTTCTTTCTACATTTGTACAATCTTCCCACAAAACAGTTACATTGCCAGTAGGAAACCTTTAGAGACTCGCCCAGGATATATTTGGAGTTAAGAGATTCTCGAATCATACAACTTAATCCATAAGCACACTGAAGTATTTCATAAGCTTCAGTAGTGTTTTTGTCTAGTTTAACACAACATTTTATTGCATAGCGAGCTTTCATTGAGGTCTTCACGTTCTGACTGATCTCCACAAATGAGTCAGTAGTGACAAGCAATGTTTAGTAGTGTGTTTTCAAGGTGCGGTCAAGCTGTCTTCTTCTGTCTGGAATATAAAACAAAAGTTGGCAGGTCAGTTTATTAAATGTATAATAATGAGTCAGTAGTGACAAGCAATGTTTAGTAGTGTGTTTTCAAAGTGCGGTCAAGCTGTCTTCTTCTGTCTGGAATATAAAACAAAAGTTGGCAGGTCAGTTTATTAAATGTATAATAATGAGTCAGTAGTGACAAGCAATGTTTAGTAGTGTATTTTCAAAGTGCGGTCAAGCTGTCTTCTTCTGTCTGGAATATAAAACAAAAGTTGGCAGATCAGTTTATTAAATGTATAATAATGAGTCAGTAGTGACAAGCAATGTTTAGTAGTGTGTTTTCAAAGTGCGGTCAAGCTGTCTTCTTCTGTCTGGAATATAAAACAAAAGTTGGCAGGTCAGTTTATTAAATGTATAATAATGAGTCAGTAGTGACAAGCAATGTTTAGTAGTGTGTTTTCAAGGTGCGGTCAAGCTGTCTTCTTCTGTCTGGAATATAAAACAAAAGTTGGCAGGTCAGTTTATTAAATGTATAATAATGAGTCAGTAGTGACAAGCAATGTTTAGTAGTGTGTTTTCAAAGTGCGGTCAAGCTGTCTTCTTCTGTCTGGAATATAAAACAAAAGTTGGCAGGTCAGTTTATTAAATGTATAATAATGAGTCAGTAGTGACAAGCAATGTTTAGTAGTGTGTTTTCAAAGTGCGGTCAAGCTGTCTTCTTCTGTCTGGAATATAAAACAAAAGTTGGCAGGTCAGTTTATTAAATGTATAATAATGAGTCAGTAGTGACAAGCAATGTTTAGTAGTGTGTTTTCAAAGTGCGGTCAAGCTGTCTTCTTCTGTCTGGAATATAAAACAAAAGTTGGCAGGTCAGTTTATTAAATGTATAATAATGAGTCAGTAGTGACAAGCAATGTTTAGTAGTGTGTTTTCAAGGTGCGGTCAAGCTGTCTTCTTCTGTCTGGAATATAAAACAAAAGTTGGCAGGTCAGTTTATTAAATGTATAATAATGAGTCAGTAGTGACAAGCAATGTTTAGTAGTGTGTTTTCAAAGTGCGGTCAAGCTGTCTTCTTCTGTCTAGAATATAAAACAAAAGTTGGCAGGTCAGTTTATTAAATGTATAATAATGAGTCAGTAGTGACAAGCAATGTTTAGTAGTGTGTTTTCAAAGTGCGGTCAAGCTGTCTTCTTCTGTCTGGAATATAAAACAAAAGTTGGCAGGTCAGTTTATTAAATGTATAATAATGAGTCAGTAGTGACAAGCAATGTTTAGTAGTGTGTTTTCAAAGTGCGGTCAAACTGTCTTCTTCTGTCTGGAATATAAAACAAAAGTTGGCAGATCAGTTTATTAAATGTATAATAATGAGTCAGTAGTGACAAGCAATGTTTAGTAGTGTGTTTTCAAAGTGCGGTCAAGCTGTCTTCTTCTGTCTGGAATATAAAACAAAAGTTGGCTGGTCAGTTTATTAAATGTATAATAATGAGTCAGTAGTGACAAGCAATGTTTAGTAGTGTATTTTCAAAGTGCGGTCAAGCTGTCTTCTTCTGTCTGGAATATAAAACAAAAGTTGGCAGATCAGTTTATTAAATGTATAATAATGAGTCAGTAGTGACAAGCAATGTTTAGTAGTGTGTTTTCAAAGTGCGGTCAAGCTGTCTTCTTCTGTCTGGAATATAAAACAAAAGTTGGCAGGTCAGTTTATTAAATGTATAATAATGAGTCAGTAGTGACAAGCAATGTTTAGTAGTGTGTTTTCAAAGTGCGGTCAAGCTGTCTTCTTCTGTCTGGAATATAAAACAAAAGTTGGCAGATCAGTTTATTAAATGTATAATAATGAGTCAGTAGTGACAAGCAATGTTTAGTAGTGTGTTTTCAAAGTGCGGTCAAGCTGTCTTCTTCTGTCTGGAATATAAAACAAAAGTTGGCAGGTCAGTTTATTAAATGTATAATAATGAGTCAGTAGTGACAAGCAATGTTTAGTAGTGTGTTTTCAAAGTGCGGTCAAGCTGTCTTCTTCTGTCTGGAATATAAAACAAAAGTTGGCAGGTCAGTTTATTAAATGTATAATAATGAGTCAGTAGTGACAAGCAATGTTTAGTAGTGTGTTTTCAAAGTGCGGTCAAGCTGTCTTCTTCTGTCTGGAATATAAAACAAAAGTTGGCAGGTCAGTTTATTAAATGTATAATAATGAGTCAGTAGTGACAAGCAATGTTTAGTAGTGTGTTTTCAAGGTGCGGTCAAGCTGTCTTCTTCTGTCTGGAATATAAAACAAAAGTTGGCAGGTCAGTTTATTAAATGTATAATAATGAGTCAGTAGTGACAAGCAATGTTTAGTAGTGTGTTTTCAAAGTGCGGTCAAGCTGTCTTCTTCTGTCTGGAATATAAAACAAAAGTTGGCAGGTCAGTTTATTAAATGTATAATAATGAGTCAGTAGTGACAAGCAATGTTTAGTAGTGTGTTTTCAAAGTGCGGTCAAGCTGTCTTCTTCTGTCTGGAATATAAAACAAAAGTTGGCAGGTCAGTTTATTAAATGTATAATAATGAGTCAGTAGTGACAAGCAATGTTTAGTAGTGTGTTTTCAAAGTGCGGTCAAGCTGTCTTCTTCTGTCTGGAATATAAAACAAAAGTTGGCAGATCAGTTTATTAAATGTATAATAATGAGTCAGTAGTGACAAGCAATGTTTAGTAGTGTGTTTTCAAAGTGCGGTCAAGCTGTCTTCTTCTGTCTGGAATATAAAACAAAAGTTGGCAGGTCAGTTTATTAAATGTATAATAATGAGTCAGTAGTGACAAGCAATGTTTAGTAGTGTGTTTTCAAGGTGCGGTCAAGCTGTCTTCTTCTGTCTGGAATATAAAACAAAAGTTGGCAGGTCAGTTTATTAAATGTATAATAATGAGTCAGTAGTGACAAGCAATGTTTAGTAGTGTGTTTTCAAAGTGCGGTCAAGCTGTCTTCTTCTGTCTGGAATATAAAACAAAAGTTGGCAGGTCAGTTTATTAAATGTATAATAATGAGTCAGTAGTGACAAGCAATGTTTAGTAGTGTGTTTTCAAAGTGCGGTCAAGCTGTCTTCTTCTGTCTGGAATATAAAACAAAAGTTGGCAGGTCAGTTTATTAAATGTATAATAATGAGTCAGTAGTGACAAGCAATGTTTAGTAGTGTGTTTTCAAAGTGCGGTCAAGCTGTCTTCTTCTGTCTGGAATATAAAACAAAAGTTGGCAGGTCAGTTTATTAAATGTATAATAATGAGTCAGTAGTGACAAGCAATGTTTAGTAGTGTGTTTTCAAGGTGCGGTCAAGCTGTCTTCTTCTGTCTGGAATATAAAACAAAAGTTGGCAGGTCAGTTTATTAAATGTATAATAATGAGTCAGTAGTGACAAGCAATGTTTAGTAGTGTGTTTTCAAAGTGCGGTCAAGCTGTCTTCTTCTGTCTAGAATATAAAACAAAAGTTGGCAGGTCAGTTTATTAAATGTATAATAATGAGTCAGTAGTGACAAGCAATGTTTAGTAGTGTGTTTTCAAAGTGCGGTCAAGCTGTCTTCTTCTGTCTGGAATATAAAACAAAAGTTGGCAGGTCAGTTTATTAAATGTATAATAATGAGTCAGTAGTGACAAGCAATGTTTAGTAGTGTGTTTTCAAAGTGCGGTCAAGCTGTCTTCTTCTGTCTGGAATATAAAACAAAAGTTGGCAGATCAGTTTATTAAATGTATAATAATGAGTCAGTAGTGACAAGCAAAGTTTAGTAGTGTGTTTTCAAAGTGCGGTCAAGCTGTCTTCTTCTGTCTGGAATATAAAACAAAAGTTGGCAGGTCAGTTTATTAAATGTATAATAATGAGTCAGTAGTGACAAGCAATGTTTAGTAGTGTGTTTTCAAAGTGCGGTCAAACCGTCTTCTTCTGTCTGGAATATAAAACAAAAGTTGGCAGATCAGTTTATTAAATGTATAATAATGAGTCAGTAGTGACAAGCAATGTTTAGTAGTGTGTTTTCAAAGTGCGGTCAAGCTGTCTTCTTCTGTCTGGAATATAAAACAAAAGTTGGCTGGTCAGTTTATTAAATGTATAATAATGAGTCAGTAGTGACAAGCAATGTTTAGTAGTGTATTTTCAAAGTGCGGTCAAGCTGTCTTCTTCTGTCTGGAATATAAAACAAAAGTTGGCAGATCAGTTTATTAAATGTATAATAATGAGTCAGTAGTGACAAGCAATGTTTAGTAGTGTGTTTTCAAAGTGCGGTCAAGCTGTCTTCTTCTGTCTGGAATATAAAACAAAAGTTGGCAGGTCAGTTTATTAAATG
The DNA here is from genome assembly GCF_046866305.1 of Octopus bimaculoides. Classification (NCBI taxonomy): domain Eukaryota; kingdom Metazoa; phylum Mollusca; class Cephalopoda; order Octopoda; family Octopodidae; genus Octopus; species Octopus bimaculoides. The sequence continues at coordinate 11,319,377 of NC_142930.1, read as the reverse complement.
TATAATAATGAGTCAGTAGTGACAAGCAATGTTTAGTAGTGTGTTTTCAAAGTGCGGTCAAGCTGTCTTCTTCTGTCTGGAATATAAAACAAAAGTTGGCAGATCAGTTTATTAAATGTATAATAATGAGTCAGTAGTGACAAGCAATGTTTAGTAGTGTGTTTTCAAAGTGCGGTCAAGCTGTCTTCTTCTGTCTGGAATATAAAACAAAAGTTGGCTGGTCAGTTTATTAAATGTATAATAATGAGTCAGTAGTGACAAGCAATGTTTAGTAGTGTGTTTTCAAAGTGCGGTCAAGCTGTCTTCTTCTGTCTGGAATATAAAACAAAAGTTGGCAGATCAGTTTATTAAATGTATAATAATGAGTCAGTAGTGACAAGCAAAGTTTAGTAGTGTGTTTTCAAAGTGCGGTCAAGCTGTCTTCTTCTGTCTGGAATATAAAACAAAAGTTGGCAGGTCAGTTTATTAAATGTATAATAATGAGTCAGTAGTGACAAGCAATGCTTAGTAGTGTGTTTTCAAAGTGCGGTCAAACTGTCTTCTTCTGTCTGGAATATAAAACAAAAGTTGGCAGATCAGTTTATTAAATGTATAATAATGAGTCAGTAGTGACAAGCAATGTTTAGTAGTGTGTTTTCAAAGTGCGGTCAAGCTGTCTTCTTCTGTCTGGAATATAAAACAAAAGTTGGCAGGTCAGTTTATTAAATGTATAATAATGAGTCAGTAGTGACAAGCAATGTTTAGTAGTGTGTTTTCAAAGTGCGGTCAAGCTGTCTTCTTCTGTCTGGAATATAAAACAAAAGTTGGCAGATCAGTTTATTAAATGTATAATAATGAGTCAGTAGTGACAAGCAATGTTTAGTAGTGTGTTTTCAAAGTGCGGTCAAGCTGTCTTCTTCTGTCTGGAATATAAAACAAAAGTTGGCAGGTCAGTTTATTAAATGTATAATAATGAGTCAGTAGTGACAAGCAATGTTTAGTAGTGTGTTTTCAAAGTGCGGTCAAGCTGTCTTCTTCTGTCTGGAATATAAAACAAAAGTTGGCAGGTCAGTTTATTAAATGTATAATAATGAGTCAGTAGTGACAAGCAATGTTTAGTAGTGTGTTTTCAAAGTGCGGTCAAGCTGTCTTCTTCTGTCTGGAATATAAAACAAAAGTTGGCAGGTCAGTTTATTAAATGTATAATAATGAGTCAGTAGTGACAAGCAATGTTTAGTAGTGTGTTTTCAAAGTGCGGTCAAGCTGTCTTCTTCTGTCTGGAATATAAAACAAAAGTTGGCAGATCAGTTTATTAAATGTTTAATAATCATATAATAAAATTACAGTAGTTGAGGACAGTTATTACTGCTTCTCATAAAAATAGCCTTAAACCTTTCGGAATGCACCTTCTATATATACACACACACACGCTTGCTTTGGCGATGGCGGAAGTGATGGTGGCGTTGGTAATGCTATTACCATTCCCGGTTATGGAGAAGGCGCTGCTGTTGTTGTTAATATTGCCGTTTCTATTATTGTAACTATTCCTATTGTTGTTATTATTGCGCTCTTCACCAATTGTGGGGGAGCTTTCACTGCTGCTGCTGCTGCTGCTGCCGTTATAGCTGGTCATGGCACTGGGGGCTATTGCTGCTGCTATAGGGACTGCCAAGCCTGCTACTGTGAACGTCAAAGAAGCTATTGGCAAGGCTGGTGTTGATGGAGATGCTGCTGTTTGCAGGGAGCAAACCAAATTGCATTTCTGCGGCTGTTGGGTTCCGGTATGCAGGAGACGCAGTCCCTAAACCCGTTGGCAGCCAGAGCCTTGTTTTAGTACGGGGCCGCTGCGTCGAAGGCCTCTTGATTAGACGAAAGGCTCGAGATCCTCTTACTAACACCCTTTACCAGGTTCTTGAACACGATGGGTGGGTGACAGTAGGCTGTATTGATGTATGTTAGCCTCCCGTTCGGTTTGTGGTAGGGCTTGTAAGTACCAGATACCAAGTCGAGGGTAACGTCTAAGAAGTCCGCTGTTGTAAGGTTGGTCTCTATGGTGATCTTCAAACCCATAGAGGCAAGAGTGCTGATTAAGTCTTTCTTATGCCTGTCTAATGTATGGCCGCTTGCCATACATTAGAGACCAAAGAGGACAGAGGGGAAATTTTTCCTGAGGATATCTAGGATATACAACCCGATGACATCATATACGTCAGCGCTGTCGTAGGCCCCCATCGCTACGTCAAAAGATCCAGGGTGTCAGATTGCATGACCCATGCCGAACCTTTGTTGAACAGCACTATCCTCCTGGCATGCATAATAATTGCTACAGCTCTGTCGCTAATACTAGTGAAGACCCTAGCAAAAGAAAGCGCCTTGGTCAGTAGCTCTTTTGGTATACAGGAGTAAAAATTGACTATATCAAATTGGGTGGACCTTGCTGGTGTTAAACCATGCGGTCACTTCGTTGGTGTTGCCCAACAGTGAGAGATTGATGGCCCTCCTTATACTGTTATTGATATCTCTCAATATGTGTTTGCTCGCCAGACCGATCTTGGATTTGACCGGATTGATCAGGCAGCATTTCGGGTTTGAGGCAAAGTTCGGTTTATGATCTTTTTTGGTGATGAAAACGTTTCTTTTAGCTAGGATCTCTACCCTGGTTGCTATCTCTAGTTCGTTAGCGAATTTTTGAACTGCATGTGTGTGGGGGTTGCGCGCCTATACTTTTGTGTAATGTTGTTCTCTGGTAGTCTATCGTATTCCAAGGTACCTAACCTGTATAAATTCTTCGTCTTATCGGAGAACCTATCAGAGTTTTTTGATAATCTAATATCAGCTCGGCGCTTACGTTGGAAAGAGGTCCGTCCTTGCTTTCATCCATGTTTGGATTTCTCCTATTTGCTTTCCTGGAACAAAATATAGCTGTCACTTGTTTGAAATCAAACCTTGTCTTTCAGTCTGTCTTTTTTTAAGGAATATTTTGCGTAATGTATGATAATCTTAAATTCAAATAGATAAATTTCAGAAAATGTGAATTACTGGAACAACGCCAACACTTTAATGAATATTTTCAAAAACATTTTGTTTTTTTTTAATCCGACATAAGTATAATGCATATTGCTTTACACTCAGTGTATGATGTATGGTCTTACTTCATGTCATATTTGGTTGTTATTTCGTGTCTTAGACTATATGGATTTCATTACTTTAAAGGTGTAGGTGTCTGTTGAATTCTAACCACTTACACATTCAACAACATAACATTGTGTTACGTGTAAATGTGTGACCGCATGTTGAATAGATTAGCGTGGGATTATTTTATGTATTTTTGTTGTTGCTTTGTGTTAGCATATCCTTATATCTGTAAGTATTGAATTTGCACATTTATCTAATAGATCATTAATGCAGGCGTGGCCAAGTAATCTAAAGGTTTAGCTTCACGATCTTGAGGTCCCAGGCTCTTATCTTCAACGTAGCATTTTGGTTGTCTCATATATATGAGCGTGCGTGCGTGCGCATGTGTGTGGGCGCGCGCTCATCTGTAGACATCCCAATATCCACATGCTATTATTTATAACTTTACATGCACTACGGGATCCAATTTCCAAAAGGAATTGTGTATGTATGTATGTATGTATGCATGTATGTATGCATGTATGTTAGTATCCAGTATATTTCAAGATTTCTGGCCTATAGAGAAAGAACCGGTTTCTAACCTAGATCCAAGGCTCCTACATTGTAATTTCAATATCAACAACAAGGTATTTTTGTTGGATGGATGGATGGATGGATGGATGGATGGATGGATGGATGGATGTGAAAATTTGTATGTTTTATGTATGTATTCTCATGCATATAGTTGCATATCGAGATATACTCATATATAAATGATAAACTTCTGGGAAGTTTTACAGACCTTTACAGCTCCAGTGATGGATTGGAGCTGTAGTCTTCGAATTGGTTTTCTCCTTTATGGTTTTGAGAAGCCTAATTTCTCGAGATTGGTATTTAGGCAGTGTGTTACACATCCCAGTGCTCCAATAATTACAGGTATGAACCTTAACTTGTAATCTGAATAGAGTAACTGCAGATTTCTCAATAGTTCAGCGTAGGGACTCTCTTTTTCGCTAATCTTCAGCTTATATTAACATCCGCTGGGCAGCTGATTCCCACAACTGTACACAATTTCTCTTCTCTATCCCAAATCGTTATATCTATTGTGTTTACAGTTTATTGAGGTTTTCACTGAGACATTCCTCCAGTACTCCTTCGTATTACGAGCGTCTATAGACTCCACCATACTGTGGGTTCTTATTTCTTTGTCCTTGGGGTTATCCTTTCGACGAATCTCGTTATACAGTGTCCTAGTTACAACACCATGTCTCATCGGTAGATAATACCGTGATGACATTTTCGGAAACTGTTTATGATGTGGGTAATATCTTTGGTTGTTAACTCCACCGAGTCTGCATCGGTTGTCACATTTTACTGATTTCTCTGCATCTCTGTCCTCCTTGTGTATGTATGTATGTATGTATGTATGTATGCATGTATATTTGGTTGATGTATGCATGCATGTCTATTTGGTTGATATTCTCTGTTCCTGGATTACATACCTTTCAAAGTGGGAGCTAGTAATCTGGTTGTTGGTCCATGATTGACTGCTCTGATGGTCAATGTTACAATCATCTCGGAGTTTTCTACTAGCATATTTATGCATAGTCTTCTGTTCATACACGCTAATCCTTTCATCTGATGATACGTTGTGGTAGGGTCGTGCAACTTCTTTGGACATGTATTTAATGTTATCAGACAAGGAATGCTGCTCAAGGAGCTACCTTCCAAGTCTTATGAGGTTATCAGCCTCATGTATGCGAACTTGGTCAAGGGATGCACTTCGACACTTGGTAGTTAAAAGATGTTACCGAAAAGATATGATACGACATTCAAAGGCAGTTTGGATCGATGTTAAGCCTCTGCTGCCTTGTTTTCGTTTTAGGTAGAGGCGATCTACGTATGTATCTATGTATGTCTCTTCTATTTTTTAATTATTATAAATCTTTCACTGAGAAGGGAGCTGGTTTCCAACAAAGATACAAGGCTCCATCTTTGGGATGTAGTTAACACAGACAAATTCACATTTGAAACTTGAGAAAAGTCTTGCATATTTTTACTGTTTCACTCACAGATTGAACTTGTAATGTACGAATCAGCCGGTCGATTTCTCTTTCTGAAAATCCCAGTTTATCCAGATTATCCTTTAAGCATTTACTAACAAAATCTAGTGCTCCAATTATTATTGGTATGAATATGAATTCATAGTCTGGATATAGAAGCTGGAGGTTTCGAAGCAGTTGTCCATAGATATCCTCTTTTTCTTTGATTTTGAAAGAGATATTTATATCTGTAGGGCAGCTAACCTCTATGATAGTACATACCTTTGCCCCTCTGTACCAAACAACAATATCCGGTCTGTTATGCTTACATTTGACAGAGGTTTTGATGGGAATATTCCACTGGTATTCTTTGAGTTGGTGTTTATGAATATATTCCATAACAGAGGGATTTTCTAAGTTTATTCCAGGACAGTCCTTTTTGCGAATGACATTGTAAATTGTTTTAGCAACAACATCGTGCTGCATAGGGAGGTAGTACTGTGACAACATTTTAGGACAGCTGCGTAATGTCTTCCATAGAAACATGACATAGCCTACACATACAGTTGCCTAAATACCAATCTTGAGAAATTAGGCCTCTCAAAACCAGAAAGGAGAAAGCTAATTCGAAGACTACAGATTCAATCCATCACTGGAACTGTAAAAATCTATAAAACTTTCCAGAAGTTTATCATTTAAATATATATCAGCATGTCACGATATGCAACTATATGCATGAGAATACATGCATAAAACATACAAATCTGCACATCCATGCATACATACAAACAAAAATACCCTGTTGATGTTGAAATTACAATGCAAGAGCTCTGGATCTAGGTTAGAAACAGGTTTTTCTTTTCTCTATAGGCAAGAAATCTTGAAATAAACTGAATAATGACATACATACATACATACATACATACATACATACATACATACATACATACATACATAATTCCTTTTGGAAATTGGATCTCGTAGTGCATGTAAAGTTATAAATAATAGCATGTGGATATTGGGATATGTACAGATGAGCGTGCGCCCACACACACACACGCACGCACGCTCATATATATAAGACAGCCAAAATGCTACGTTGAAGATAAGCGCTTGGGACCTCAAGATCGCGAAGCTAAACCTGTAGAAACTTCAGTAGGTCTGATGCAGAGCGTCTGTCATTTCTCCTGTTTACTTTTTAGTCTTGGACAAAGTTCTCATCCGAAAAGAACCAGGGTATGTAGGGCTCCTCGGTGTGTTTGAGTCTGTTTAACAAGCGCTTCGACCAGAATACACGGTTCTCTCAGATGTTACCGGATATGAACTGCCCTCTTCTCATCACATAGGATTTGTACCTGATGTTTTCGTGCACCACAAGTCTAATCGTTGACCCTAACTCAAAGAGATAATTAGCAACAGCCTTCATTGACTTCGGAATTCCCATTGATAGTACCCTGGACTTGCTGAACAAACTCGACGTTTCTGACAATGTCGAACCATCGAGAATGTTTTTCTTTTGTTGACCACGGACGACACATTGCCCCCAGTAACCAGAAGCTCTTTTCTGATTATAAACACGAAGGACCTGGCAAACATTGTAGTCTCAGAATCATTGTGGTTGGCGGCTGAAGTAACGAGAAGTGCATGCCTTTTCGTCGTCTGCGTTAGATTCGAAGCTTCTATGTTCAGCTGAAAAAAATAGAGGATATTTAGTTAAAATTTGGTTGGTTCTCAAATCGCTGATGCACATTGTATACACAAAAGGTAGGTGATTTTCTTATGTCCTATGTCCATCAATACTCATTCTAGGATAGCATGTTGCTTAAAGTTATTAACGCCAAGCAAAAAGGAATTGAAAAATCCCCATGAGATATTGTTCTTCTATGATTAGTTTCATCAATGCCTTCGCTTTGAGAGATTCTTTCTGCCTTTTTTTTTTCCTTCGTTTGCACTATCCGAATTATTCGCTGTGTTTTCAAAATTTCCAGGATTAATGAATGAAGACCACTATCAAGTTATCCCATTATTAAATATACGCCGTACTCACACCCTCCTTTCTCATTTCCCACTCTTCGGTCGAAATTTTATTTTTATTTTTACAGCTATATAAATACTTGCAGCTTTATTTTTTATCTTTTGAAATTGAGTTCATTTTTCCTTATAAACATTCATCCCCGGCGTTATGGTAGCCGTCAAGGACTTGTTAAGCGGTAGGCAGATTTTTGGTCTGTAATTGTTCAGCTTCATGTTTCATTAGGCTTGGAAGAATCAACTAAGATTATAATTGGTATATCACAACTTATAATATTACACATTTAGCTTTTACATGTGATCATATCTCACCCGCTTCCTCCGGCTGATAATATACTATCAGTTTACACAGAGAACTCGTAAATCATTTTCGATAGACCATTCTTACTGGTATTAATAACAATATTCATTTACTTAAGCCTCCACTAATAAGACATTGGTTTTGCCGATCAGGGAGAGCCTGCAAAAGCCATGATACTATCCTATCCTCCAGGTCCAGTAAGTAAAAAAGAAAAACTTAATTCTGAGTCTGTCTTTCGTTGGGTTGTGATGGGTCTACGGTTTAAGGTAGCTGGTTGCATAGACCACAACTTTGTGGCTCTTACACTCAACTCAGAAAAGATGAATATTGAACGTCCCAGTTACAGGAAGACGAACGAATCCTTTCGAGGCGGAAAGATTTCATGGATCATACTAATTGATACCATCGGCAGCATGTGGTGGATTTCGCTAAAAACAAGAATGAGAGAGGCTTCTCTTAAATTTAAAGATAGCTATAAGGAACAATAGCGTAATAAAGAAACGAGTTAGTCGATTAGAAAAGACTCAAAGAAGAGGCATCGCAAGCGATGTGTCAGCGGTGAGAATATGGCTCCCGACTATTTCTTCTATCCGAAACAATCTCCACCTCATGCAGATAAATGGTAGAGTGGATTGGGAATAGATCTGACTTTGACAGGGTGCTGGTCAGTTTAGATCAGTCCAAAGTATTCGATGGGATGGACCATTGCTACATTCCGGCCGCCAAAAACTGCCGGATTCAGATGAACCGTTTAGCATCGAACGCTCGGTCCATCGCGGATGATCATTCTCCTCTCTTGTATGTTTTGACTCTGAAGTCTTTGCTGTGGAAGACGGAAAGTTTGAGGTGTATCTGAGTCACTTAAGAACCGTATCGGCATACGTGGACGATACCACTGTCATGGTGTCGGAAACTTCAGGCATAGACTATACTGAAAGAGTACCAGGTATGTAAACGAGCACTTGTAAACCAGTACCGATCGATGAAATTGCAACTACGTCCTAAGTGACGCAAGTCCATGTTCACCAGCTGTTATTACTGTCACTGGACCGAGGGTTCAAGCGCTGGGTGTCTGGTTCGAACAGACCTCTATATGGATAGGAACTTGGAAGAGGTTACGATCAGGGTAGCCAATCTCACGCAGAAATGAGCTAAAAGGAAATTTCCTTTAAAAGGTCGAGTGGAAGTAAGTATTTCATACACTGCCCGTGTGGTATTCTACCACGTTGCCCTCTTACTTGGCCCCAAGAAATCTTTGACCAAATTGGAGTACATTCCCGTTTTTTACGGTCTAAGTTCAAATTCCACCACGGTCGACTTAGCTTTCATCCTTTCGACGTCGATAAAATAAGCACCAGTTAAACACAGGTTGTAATTAACCTATCTCTCCCTCGAAATTGCTGACTTTCTGTCGATATTTGAAATCAATAGTAGTAGTAGTAGTAGTAGTAGTAGTAGTAGTAGTAGTAGTAGTAGTAGTAGTAGTAGTAGTAGTATGACATAAAAACTATCCACCTGTTACAACAAATAAGAAAAACTGTTTGATGGTGAAATTTATGATGTAATACAATGCAATGAATATTTGTTACTAAGCCCATTTTATTGCGCCCGCAGGTTGGTATATTCGTATGTACAAGATGTAGTAAATTTTTCAATTATAAAATTTGTACAATATTCGTATGTCTACTTGCGACACAGGTCACGTGTCCACTACGACTTAAAACGGTTAAACTCGAACAGAAAATCGTCCGGTAATTGCCGTTTGTATGAAAATTTTATTTTCACTATAAAACACATACCGCTAGGTTTGTACCACCCCCTTGAGACCCAACTACACTCTAGCTGAAATATAAAGAATACAACATAAGTAATATAAACGTCCTAAATTCAATGGCGGCGTTAATGAAGATGTTACGCGTTAATTTAATGTCGAACTTATCTTTATTAATGTATATCGAATTATACATAGATATATACAAGATTAACACAGAGTTAGAACTTGTGATACGCCCGCAAACCTTTTACTTTGGAAATTGTTACCCGGCGCACAAAAAAGTTTCCCCACCACTGATCTAGGAGAAAAAGTAAAGTTGTTTTTCTGTTAAAAACAATCTATAACAGCCGTCACTTTTGTCGTGTTTCTTTTGTTTCCTTTTACTGCCAATATTGGAAATCATTTCTCTGCTTTATTGGAAATCGAACTTCATTTCTTTTTTTATTTTTTTGTAAAACTTCAGAATGTACCTAAGGAAGTTAACTTGTGCTTGTTTATACTCTCTCTCTCTCTCTCTCTCTCTCTCTCTCTCTCTCTCTCTCTCTCTCTCTCTCTCTCTCTCTCTCTCTCTCTCACACACACACACACACACACACACACACACACACAAACGCACAGATGCACTCGTGAGTAGTTGCGTATGGTGGATGTGCGTGTGAGCGTGCGTAATTGTGTGTTTATATACACATACACATGCATACATACACACACACACACATACATGCATGCATATATACATGCAAACAAACAAACATGTAACAAAACTAAGCAGGTGTTTGGAGCAAGCTGCACAGGCCTACACTAAAATCGAATTTTATGTCAATAGTCATTTTATGCATCGGTGCATGTAACATTGTATACATACGGGCGTGGCCGTATAGTAAGAAGTTTGCTTCCCTGCTAAATGGTTCCGGGTTCAGTCCCATTGTGTGGTACTTTGGGCAAGTGTACTCCATTATAGACTCGGACTGACCAAAGCCTTGTGAGTGGATTTGGTAGACGGAATTGTGTGTGTTTGGCCCTCTACCACCACCACTACTTGACAACCGCTGTTGGTGTATTTACGTCTCCGTAACCTAGCGGTTCGGCAAAAAAGACACATAGATTAAGTATCACGCTTTACAAAAAAATAAGTACTGGAGTCGATAAGTTCGACTAAGATTTTTCAAGGCGGCGCCCCATCAGTGCCTGAAAAAAATAAAGGTTAACGGATATATATGTAGGAAAATTGTCCGTTAGAAAATTTCCGTTCGAGGTAGGTTTATATATATGTATATATAAATATATATATATATAGAGAGAGAGAGAGAGAGGGAGGGAGAGAGAGAGAGAGAGAGAGAGATATGCACACACACACACATGAGGGGTAAACAAAAGTAACCGGAAGCGTTCTCTGTAAGACATGCCGCTTGTAGTTCGGGCTTTGCCGCTAGAAGCCACTTAATACACCCCTCAGGCCACGTGGTGCGTCTTTGTTTTGCAGTGCTTCTCTCCTGTTCGTCGATTTTTGCGATGGCTGAAACGAAGGAACTACGTACTTCCGTGAAATTCTGTTTTCTGCTACAGTAAACGGCCGCCGAAACAGTTGTCATACTTCGAACAACTTACAACGACGCTGCTATGAGCAAAATACAAATTTACGAGAGGTTTTCACGCTTTAAATGTGGTCACTTGTCGCTTGAAGATCAACCTCGTTTAGGATGGACATCGAATGAAAACATGAAAATTCATGAACTGATCTTGGAGGACTATCACTGAACAATTGACGAAGTTGCTGGTATGATTGGTGCGTCCTGGAGCTCCTGCCAACGAATTTTGAGCGAGGAATTGCAAATGAAAAGTGTTGCATCAAAATCTGTACCTCGCTTGCTCACGGAAGGTCAAAAGCAGTCACGACTTTATGTGTGTCGTGAACTGAAAGAACAGCTAGAAGTTGATCCAGACCTTTTTCGGAGGTCATCACTAGTGACGAAAGCTAGTGCTACGGAATTTGCAAATGTGGAAGAGGTGAAGAAAAAAAGACGGAGACTTTAAAAGGATCACTTCAGAAGAGTTCCAGCACTGCTTCGAACAGCGGAAAATGCGTCTGGACCGATGCATTGCTTCAAATGGAGAATACTTTGAAGGCGATAAGAGTGTAGACATGTAAAACTAGGTGAATAAAATGCCCGGACTTGTACCTCGGAGGGTAACTTTCTAGATGCAATCCCATGGTCATTCATGAGCGAAGGAGGTCTTTACCCTTTATTTTCTATATATATATATATATATATATATATAATTATTATTATTATTATTATTAGTAGTAGTAGTAGTAGTAGTAGTAGTAGTAGTAGTAGTAGTAGTAGTAGTATTGTTATTATTAGGACTGAGGTAACTCCTCCAGTGATCACTTGATTACAATGGTACTCTTCTATTTTTGCTTCTATATCTTCTGGAGGAGTTACCTCAGTCCTATATATATTAACCAAAATGAAGTAGATTGACAAGTTTATTTTCTAAACCTGTGGAAGACACACGAGATTTCGAAATATCGTTCACTTGATAACAATGGCACTCTTCTATTTTTGCTGCTATTATTATTATTATTATTATTATTATTATTATTATTATTATTAATATTATTATTATTATTCAGTAGTTTTATTTTTATAGCGTGCTTTCACTTCACTACCGAGCGCAGCTCTGTGTGCCTTGGGTATGTGCTGTGGTTTGCTGTGATGCTCTTATGGTTACTGTATTGAAAGTGTTTTGTGTAGGATGTGTGCAGTGCCCAGTAGTGCAATTTTCTGTATGTTATGTATACTTGTAAGTCCTGGTATTTTTGTTATGTATTTGTCTGAATATTTTTTTTTATCATACCTAATGCGCCTACTATGATAGGAATTGTTTCTGTTTTTAGATTCCACATTCGAGTTACCACTATTTCCAGCTCTTTGTATTTTAAAAGTTTCTCCATTTCTTTTAGAGAAACGTTGTCATCTGTTGGTATTGATACATCAATTAGAAAGCATTTTTTTCCTTCATGATCTCTGACAACTGTATCTGGCCTATTGGCCTTAATTTCTCTATGTGTGTATTGGTATATCTCAGAGTATGGTTACTTTCTCGTTTTCTGTGACCTTTTCTGGCGTGTGTTTATACCATCTTTTTTCTGTTGTTATTCCATAATGTTGGCATAGCTTCCAGTGTATATAGGTCCCAGCTCTGTCGCGTCTGTGAATATATTCCTTCTTAGCCAGGACTGGGCAGCCAGAGATAATATGATTTATTGTTTCTTGTCGATCTCCACATATTCTACAGTTACTTGTTATATTTCTTTTCATTATGTGTTTTTGGTAATTTCTGGCGGGGAGGCTTTGATCTTGTGCTGCAATTAAAAATCCTTCAGTCTCTGCTTTGAGTCCTGAGCTTCTCAACCATTGCTGGGATTTTTCTCTGTCTATTTCTTTGCACTTAGTTTAGCCCAGTATTTGCCATGAAGGTGCTTTTCTTGCCATCGTTTTATCAAGGTCCGTTGCTATTCTAGTTTTAGTTTGGATTTCATTTGTTTTATAGCTTTTGCTGTTTCTTCTTCTTCTTCTTCTTCTTCTTCTTCTTCTTCTTCTTCTTCTTCTTCTTCTTCTTCTGCTTCTGCTGCTTCTTCTTCTTCTTCTTCTTCTTCTTCTTCTTCTTCTTCTTCTTCTTCTTCTTCTTCTGCTTCTGCTGCTTCTTCTTCTTCTTCTTCTTCTTCTTCTTCTTCTTCTTCTTCTTCTTCTTCTTCTTCTGCTTCTTCTTCTTCTTCTTCTTCTTCTTCTTTGTATTATTTGTATTAGTTTCCCTTGCTTCTGAAGTAGGTATTTTTGCAGTCCTATGGTAGTTATTTTATAAAAGTTTTCCAGCTGTATAAGGCCTCTACCACCTTCTGTACGTTGTATATATAGCCTTTCTATGTCAGATTTTGGGTGGTGCGTCCTAGATCCTGTCATTGTTTTTTTTTTGTTTTACTATTTTGGTTAGTTCATTTAGTATCCAGTTAAGGATATTGTAGCTGTAACTTATAACTGGGACGGCTAAAGTGTTAATACCTATTATCTTGTTTTTAGCATTGCGCTCTGTTTTCAGTATTGATCGAACTCGTCTATAGTATTCTTTTTTTTATTTTCTCTTTCATTTGTGTGTGTTGTATTCTATCTAGTTCATTGATTCCTAAATATTTGTATGTCTGGCTTTGGTCTAATTCTCTTATTTCATTGGCTTTATCTAGTGTGATGTTGCTACTCTTAACTAGTTTTCCTCTTTTCAGGGTTGCTTTGACACATTTTTCTAATCCAAATTTCATATCTATTTCTTATAAATCCATGTACTGTCTGCAGTAGTGTTTCCAGCTGTTTATCATTTGTAGCGTATAGTTTTAGGTATCCATATATAAAAGGTGGTTGATTGTTTTGCCGTAGCATTTGTATCCGCATCCAGTTCGATTTAGCATGTCAGATAAAGTTGTCAGTGCCAAGCAGAACAGTAGTGGAGAGAGCACGTCTTCCTGGAATATTCTTTTTCTAACTGGGATGGCTTTGGTTTTCACGAGTTCCTCTTTTGTTTGGAGATGTAGCACTGTCTGCCATTTATTCATAGAGTGTTTTATGTATTTTATAATTATTGGTGCTACCTTGTTTATGGCTAGTGTTTCGAGGAGCTTTTCGGTAGTCGATCCAGGCCATACTGAGGCCTTTCCTCTTTCTGCGGCTGTCTTCAGTTATGGCTTTATTGATCATTAATTGATCTTTACAGACGTATGAGCCCTTACAGCATCCCTTCTGCTCTTCTGGAAACAGGTTGCTTTCTTTCAGGTGCTTACTCAATCTCTGCGATATTATTGCAATAAAGGCTCTGTAGATCGTAGGGAGACAGGTTATAGGTCTGTAGTTTTGTGGTTTTGCCGTTTCCGTGGATTTGGGAATTAGAATAGTTTTCCCTTTCGTGAGCCATTCAGGCATTGTCTTTGGCTCTGCTAGTATGGCGTTAAAGTTTTCAGCTAGCTTTTTGTGTATTCCTATCAGATATTTTAACCAGAGGTTGGAGATCTTGTTCCCAGGTGCCTTCCAGTTGCTTAGTCTTTGCAGTACCTGGGTGACCTCTTCAGTTGTTATAGGTCTCCAGAGTTGCTCAGGGGCTAAGTTCGTTGTTTTAATAGTCCTTTTCTGAGGTTGTTCCTTCACCGACCATATTTCTTTCCAAAATTCTTCCACTTCTTCTGCTGTTGGTGCTGCAGTAATGTCTATTTTATTTTTGCCAAGTTCTTGGTAGAATTTTTGGGGGTTGGAGTTTAGCTGTTTGTTTTGTTCAAAGAAACGTTGGCGTTTCTCATACCGGTGGATCTTTTGTGCTTTGGCAAGGATGTCTTGCTTTAGCTTTTCTTTTACCTCAGGTAAATCTTTTTCTGTAATGTTGTATTTGCACAGTCTCTTTGTTTTCTTCTTGTTACTTAGTAATGTTGCTTGTCTACTAATTTCGTTAAAATTCGACAGATCTTTTCTCTTTTTTAAAATTTTTTGGATATTATTTATCTAGAGGGTTTGCTTGGGTGGTGGAACTCCTGTTTGGATGGGTTTGAGGGAGTATCCTGCTTCTTTTGTGGCTGCAGTGGCTGCTGCATATATCATGTCATTTAGCTCAGTGATAATGCCATTTGTTTCTGTGGCTATTAGTTCCGTGACGGCCAGGTTTATGCTATTTCTTATTGATGTTGTTTTATTGTCTATTTTGATTTTTGGGAGGTATAATCTGTGGTCCATTCTGAGATCTGTGGTTTTCAGTTCTTTGATTATTCTCATTTTTATAGTATCATAATCATTAGGTTCCCCTTCACTGTTTCCAGGTTTTAGATTTGTTTCAACTTCCTGCTCGTTCTTATGTTTGTCTGTGGTGTTCTGGATTGGTACTTTTTGTACATAATTATACATACCTACGGTCTGGGTTTGTTGTTTTTTGTTTACGTTTTTCTTGGAAATGTTACGTTTGTCTTCGTGTTTTACTATGGTATGATTTAAACATATTCACTAAGAGATGTGCTGTCTTCTAGTATATTTGGTGAATGTTGAGTATAAGTCGTCAAACTGATACAGCTGCGAGAACCAACTCTTCAAATCTGCGAGGAAATTTCAGTAGACACTGACACTTCCTTTCGTTCAAAATGATAGAGGTTTTGGTCTACGTCGATCATTGGTAGTTGGTGGTTCCTACATATCTTTAAGTACCTTTGTTTTCTTTCATTTATATTTCTAGGCACATATTTATGTCGTATAACTTCTTTCCCTACTCACAAGCCGTATGTTATGGCTGACTTTGCAAATGATTTAATAATACAGATACGAGGGTGGGCTGAAAAGTTCCTGTGTGAAAGAGTTGAGAATACTCTTCACAATGAACTTGGCATGACGAAGGTTATTATTCAGTGGGTGCCACGTCGTCTGATGTCTCATCAGAAGAACATCGGGCTGATCACATCATGGGAAAATCTGACATTGTTTGAGGAAGACTCTGCTAGTTTCCTTGAACGTTTTATAATCCAGGATGATTGTTCGGTTCATCACTTTGGACCAGAGACAAAGAAATAATCCATGCAGTGAAAACACCACTTCTCACCCGTTCCATAGAAAGCCAAGGTCGTTTCATCTGCAGGTTATTTCATTGTGTTTATTGACAATTTTCAAAGAAGCCACACCATCAATGGAGAGTACTATGCTAATTTGCTGAGGCAGTTACGAAAGGCTATCAAGACCAGACGCCCAGGAAAACTGACGAAGGAGATTTTGTTTCATCAGGACAATGTTCCGGCACACAAGCCTTTGATTTCAATGACTGCTGTGGTTGACTGTGGCTTTGGACTGGTCGATCACCGTCCCTATCCTCCTGATTTGGCTCCCATCTGACTATCATCTACTCCCGAACATGAAAAACACTTGGCTGGGAATCAGCATCGCGGTGACCATGATATATTTGTTGTTGATGACTTTTTTGATCAACAGGATGAAAGCTTCTTCAATGAGATCCAAACAACACAAACGGAAGACTGTGAACCGCAAGGAGGAGCAGTCTCGGTGAATGAGACGAAAGCGCTAATAAAGAATTATCCAAAATTCTAGATAACTTCCTTTTCTTGGTATATATAAAAACGGCAGCAGCAGCAGCAGCACCAAATGATAAAAACTAATAGATAGTACTACAAACATAATTCTTAAGAACTATTATAATTACTTCAAAACGTTATGACACTCTCACTCCCTCTTTGACTAAACCTATTGGCGTATCCCGTTACTGTAATTTTTTTTTAATTTTTTTATTGCTTATCCACCCTATTACCCCCATAGAAAAATGAACCAACCAATTACTATTTTAAGTCTAGTCATTTACTCAACGTCCCAAAGCGACACATAAGCAAAATGGTATGATTTAAACTTATTAAGCCTTTCCTTTTCCTCTCGAGGCTCTTCTTCTTTTCTTTTCTTTCCTGTTCTTTTATGTATGTATTTTTCTTCACTCTGATGAAGCTCCATGTTCCAGATCGGATTTATTACCAAATATGATGTATATATTATTTTTAGAATATCAATGGCAACACCATGTAACATTCGAAGCAGAAACAGCTGTTAGATGGGACACAGTCTATTTGCATTGAATTAAAAAACAATAATTGATGTAAGTCAATTGTTGTTGATCAATATTTCTCCATTTTCTGTTTACTTTATATATATATGGAAAAAAAGACAAAGTAGAAAATGCTAAAATACTTTTATAAAGAACATTACAGAACCGGTTTCGATCCTTGAGATCTTTTCAACAGTAAATATGAATAATAGAGTTTTGAAAAATTTAATTTTGGTAAATTTAAAAGAAAAGTCTTTTTAAAGACATATTTGTATGTATGTATATATATATATATATATATATATATATATATATATATATATATATATATAAGTGAAGTTCAATGTTAAATCTCGTTCAGAGATTTAACATTGCTTATATATATATATATATATATATATATATATATATATATATATATATATTCATATTTATATATATAGCAAATTTTAGAAGCAATACTTGATAATTGCAAGCACCTGTATATGCCAGATAGTGGCCGAGGTGAAAGAATAAATTAAAAACGTAAAATTAAAACAGAACACAAAGGATTCCGCGGTACCCTTTCGGTTCTGTTTTAATTTTATGTTTTTGATTTTTATATATATATATATATATATATACACACACATTATTTAATTCTTTTATTTATTTCAGCCATTTCACTGCGGCCATGCTGGACCTCCCAGGACTTATTCTTTGTAAGCCTAGTACTTATTCTATCGGTCTCTTTTGCCGAACCGCTAAGTTACGGGGACGTAAACACACCAGCATCGGTTGTCAAGCGATGGCGAGGGACAAACACAGACGCACAAGCACACATACATATATATATATATATATATATATATATATATACGACAGGCTTCTTTCAGTTTCCGTCTACCAAATCCACTCACAAGGCTTTGGTCGGCCCGAGGCTATAGTAGAAGACACTTGCCCAAGGTGCCCACGCAGTGGGACTGAACCCCGAATCATGTGATTGGTAAGCAAGCTACTTACCACACAGCCACTCCTGCTATATAATAGAAATATGTTACAAAACAAAATAGAAACTACACGTGGAAATGTAAGGGGAAATTAAGAAGAAAAATAAGTGAAAATGCACATTTGAAATCAAAAAAGTAAAGGCTTTTTATGAAAAGTAACGATAGATATATACAATAAGATGAACTGAGGTACGAATAAAAGTAATAAAAGTCATTATTGTGAATTGTTAAAGAGATTCAAAAGCATACCGGTTTCGTAATTTCACTAATCATTGCTTTGAATGCACACCGAATACTGAACGGTGTCAGGTCTACTAGTCCCTGAGTAAAAATATAATGTGTAAGGGAGGTAAGTAGTTCTGGATTTGGTGCAATTAGGGTAGATCTGGATTTGTAGTGTGAATGATGTATGGGATGCATGGAGGTTAGTGGTATTAAATGAAAGGTTAGTAGTGCTCTGTATTATGTTATGTGTTCATATGTAGCTGTGGAAGATATTTATTGATGAAAGTTGCCTCTTTGCTCATTCTTTGTTGTATTGAGGTGTTCTGTGAACATTGATAGAAGGGAAAAATTAGGAAATTAGAATTAAAATTCCTCGCACACTTTTTTATGTGTCCACTGACCTGTATCTGTCTGTATTGTGGGTAGTGGATTTGTTCTTTGTGGAGAGTGGTTCTTCTACGGAGTGATTTCCTGTTTGGCCAATATAATTATTACTACACCCTAAGCATGAAATGGAATAGATTAGATTTTCCGAGGCACAGGTGAAATTTGATTTAATCTTAAATATTTCACTTTGTTTAAAGTGGAACTCTGAACCCTCCAAAAGGTGGGGGCAAGTACCACAGTTAGGTCGACCACATTTTTTCACTTTTGGTTCTGTTGTTAATGGATATAGTCTTGCACTGGTTAATATTTTTTTCAATGATTTAGGTTGCATTTTACTTTTGATAATTTTGTGTGAGTCTAAAATTGTTTTATCTCTTGTGAGAATGGGTAGATTTTGGATGATAATGTTAAAGGCTTCGTTGTTTCTAGGGTTATGGGTTATGTGTGGAGATGTATGGGAGTATTTTTAAGTCTGGTTTAGTATTTCGGTTGACTTCCCTTAATGTTCGTATGTCTATTTCCTTAGCTCGTTGAATGCCATCATTTATTAATGATATTGGGTAAAAACTTTTGATTAGTATTGATCTGAGTTCAAGGAGTCTTCGTACACGAGTATAGGTGTCCGAAACTATGGTACAGATTCTTTTCGCTAGATTATAAGATATATTAATTTTTATATGTTTGGGGTGGCATGAGTTGAATAATAGGTACTATTTAGAATCTGTGGGTTTATAGATGTCTGTTTCCATGTGCTATTGACTATTTTAATTAGGATGGCGAATTGCATGTTGCTATTAATATTGCTAAGCATTATTTTGAAATCGAGGAGTTTGTCCATGCTGTCTTTCCAAAGTATAAAGCAATCGTCCAAATACCTCTTCCAGTTCTTCAAATAGCAATGAAAAGAGGTGCCATATTTTTGTAGTGATGATTGATATGTTTTAAGCTCTAAGTAACCCATTACGAGGTTCGCAATCACTGGAGCAGCTCGGGTTCCCATTGCAATTCCACATTTTTGTCGATAGTAAACTGTATCGCACATGAAATAGTTGTTCAGTAGGATGAATTTGAGTACTGCGATTATGAAACTGTGGTTGATGCGTCCTGGGATCTCTTGTGGGCATTTTTTTTCTAGCCAGAATGTGATCGCTTCTATACCATAATCGTGTGGGATATTGGTGTACACATTCACCACATCGAATGATACTAACAGGATTCCTTCATTTATTATCTTCGGGAGGTGGTTAAGCATGTCTAAGTCATCCCTGATGAAGCTTTTCGCATATTTTAGAAACGGTTTGAGTAAGATGTCGAGGAAGTTGCTCAAACGGTGGGTTTCACATGCAGGGACAGCAATGATGGGTCTCAGTTTGAGGTCAGTAGGGAGAGGAACATTAATGCATAGGTTTGGAGAAACTTTACAAGCTTTACAAATATGTGGATTTTTGTGTATTTTAGGTAATCCGTAGAACAGACTAGGTCTGTATTTAAAATTGGATAAATAGTCAATTTCATGTTTAGTTAGGCCCTTTCCATGTATTTGAAGTAAAGAGGATAAGTGTTTAAGTGTTTTCTGTGGGTTGCATTGTACTATCATCTCATAGTAAATATTATTTTCCAACATGGAGAGTATTAACTTTTTGTAGTACTCTGTGTCCATCACCACTACCGCACTTCCTTTGTTGGCTTTTTTAATGGTGAGGTTTATATCGTTTTTTTAATTCGATTAGGTATTTCCATTCATTTACATTAAGTTTGGATTTAATTCGTTGCTTTTGTAGGGTATTTAAAGGAAAACTGGTAATGTGTTCACAAAAAGCATCAAGTGCTTTATTTCTACCTTTTGTAAGACAGTATTCACTTTTGTTTTTTACTATTGACTCACCTTCGCTGGTGTAGTTGTGAAGTGCTTCTGTAAGCGTAATTTTCGGCAGAAATCCATAGTGTTATCCTTAATTTCATTCGGGTTCGATCTGCGAGGGGTTGGAGTAAACTTTAAACCTCTTGCTAGAATTTTAGTTTGTGTAATACTTAAGATTTTCTTTGATAAGTTGATTATTTTCGGTTGTTCTTGTACATTTTGTTCCATTTCACATCTATGTTTCTCTGATTTAGGTCTAAAAAATGGTTGTAGTAGGTGGATTTTTTTAAAGCCTGGTACTTATTCTATCGTTCCCTTTTGAGGAACCGCTATATTACAGGGATGTAAACATACCAACACCGGTTGTCAAGCGGTGGTGGGGTACAAACAGACACAGAGGCACACACACATCTGTACAAACACACACACACGCACACGTGTGTGTGTGTGTGTGTGTGTGTGTGTATACGACGAACGTCTTTCAGTTTCCACTCACAAGGCTTTGGTCGGCCCGAGGTTAGAGTAGAAGACACTTGCCCAATGTACCACGCAATGGGAGTAAACCCAGAACTATATGGTTGAGAATCAAACTCCCTACCACACTGCCACGCCAGATACATACATACATACATACATACATACATACATACATACATACATACATACACACATACATACATACACACAAACACTGTACATCCCCATAACGTTAGAAGCATATGATAGAGATGTGTTAAATAGAAATTTAAAAAAGTACTTACCTGAATGGTAGAAAGTACCACCTTCTTTGAATGTTTTTTTTTTTTTTTTTTTTTGTAGTTGTTTTTTCTTCTACCAAATCTGAGACCCAAGGATCTTCTTAAGTTGAATCGTAAAATTTTAAGCATAAATTAAGGAATCTTGTTCTCTAATTAAAATGCGTAATATATTCTGTAGCACGTTTCATTTCAGCTTTCAAGGTTTGATTAAATAAGTACTACTCACTTACTGGGAGTCGCTATGACTCAAAAATGTTGTGGCTTTATTTATGAGTCAGAAATCATAATCAAAAGACTTGAAGTTATATCTTATCATTTATGCTTTTGTGCTCTTAGAAATTCATGGACGACAATATATTACAATTTCCACAAAAATTATTATAAAATCTAGTGCATTCGAACCAAGAAGGTTCGGACTTCGAAATCAATTAAATAGATAAAAAATCAACATATCTTTTATGAGAAAAAGGTAATTTTAATCCTTGTTTAAGTTTTCTTACTTAAAACATAAATGAAATCACTTGTCTTTGATTGAATATATTTTAGAAACATGTTTAAATACTGGCAACACTACCGGTATATGAAAATTATGAGACATAAAGTGCGCAGCAGTTATCAAATTAAGATTATATTATGAAAATTTATCAATTTAGACAGAATTTCACTCAATGTTCATATGAGTGGTGGGAAACCTTTTTCACTTTAGAAAGCTATATTTTTCAACTATAATTTTATTACTGAGAATTTAACATATTTTTCTTGTTATATTTACAAATCATAGCTTTAATTCGAACGAGATTCATAAGACGAGAAATTCTATGAAACGTTAAGGCGTTGAAAGAGCAACAAATGGTAACAAGGATAACGGTTGTTTCCAAACAGCCTACAACTTGCTTAACTAATTTTACATAAATCCTAATTATGTCTGTAATCATAAGGATTAAAAAAAATAATAATATTAGTAAACATATATTTCTTTAATACACGCAGGCATTGTAACCACATGGTTCCGGGTTCAGTCCTACTATGTGGCACCTTGAGCGAGTGTCTTTTTCTACAACCACGGACCGATCAAAGCCTTGTGGGTAGATTTGATAGACGGAAACTGGAAGAAGCTCATCGTATGTGTGTGCGTATCTTTGTGTCTGTATTTGTCCCCCACCACCGTTTGGCGACCAGTGTTGGTATGTTTGCGTCCCCGTAAGTTAGCGGTTCAGCAAATGAAATAGAATAAGTACCAGGCTTAGCAAAACATTTAGCACTGGCGTCGATTGATTCAAATAAAATTCTAGGAAGCGATGCCCCAGAGTGGCCGCAGTCTAATAACTGAAACAAGTAAAAGATAAAAATAAAAGATAACGGCACTAACAATGGAACAAATAAGAAGAAAATGAGATTGTTCAGAGCTTTGTCAATTCTCTCTGAAAACCAACAGCCTTGGAGACGAAAATGAGGTTAGGAATCAAGTTTCAGTATGTAATCATGATAATGAAAAATGTTTTTTGTAATATTCATTTAAAGCAGTGTCTTTTTTGATGATAGTTTACTATAACCCCAGTCGACTAATGCCTTGTGGGTGAATGGGGGGGGGGGTTATACAGAAACCCATCAAAAATATGTGTTTGCGCGAGTAAGCGTGTGCGTGTGTGCGTGCATTTGCGTGTGCTCTTTTTTTCTTTCGTCTCTCACCTCTTGACGATCAGTGTTGGTTTCTTAATGTTCCTATAACTTTGATGTTCTTAGTTAAACAATGTACAATACCATCCATGCAGTAGCCTTAGATTAAACATTAAAATTTTGACTATGTTGAGAACATTTACATATTCCAACACAAAGACTCGGTATAACATTACCACCAAAACCGCCACCATAAGAAACAGGCCTGGCGCTATCTTACGAGTTTAAAAAACAGTCTTGTACTCTTGGAGAAGCTTGTTTCCTAAGTGATGTGAATATTTCATTGAAAACCAGAGAGAAAGAGTACATTAATGAACGACAGCCTTGGAACTTACAACTTATTTGCCCTAATTATAAATCAACATTTCTTACAGCAACTATTGCTAATTTCTTTTTTAAGTAATTATCATGAAAAACTGAACATTCCAAATTTTTTAAAAATTGGTCAAATTCAAGCAGAACAGTGAAAGTTTGCTATACTTTTTTTAAAGTTCAACATTTAACTGTATAAAATTTCCAAGTTTAAACTCCGTTGTTGTGATTTATTTCTGGATAAGAAATTAACCCCTCTGCCTGCAGAGATACATAGGTTAAATAACACCATAGGAAAAATGCTTTTGATAAAGGCATTGAAAGCTAAATCTCTTTTTCCTGCTGCTGCTTCACTTTAAAACTTGGGCTTTGTGCCATACCTAAGAAATCATTATTAGCTACTGATTGTCTGTAGCTCAGCCAAACATCACAAAGTCTGCAATGGTGTGATGACTAATCAATATCGCTTTATCACAACTATCATGACTACCAAAACCACAATCAACTTCATCACTGCTTTATTACAGCCAACATGTCTACAAATTCACAATTATTACCATCGTCACTCACTTTTACTACCACCGTTATACCAGAGCCAACACCATTATCAATGCTACTTCTAGCGGCGAAGATGCAGCAATTACAACTACGAACGCTGCTGCCGTCCTCACTTTCACCAGCTTTAGTACCTACCAGTTACAATCACACCCATATTAGCATTGCTTTGATTAACACTAGCAACACCAACAATTGGAACCGCACGTCAAACCTTCATCGATTCTGTAAGCGGAGTTCATGATCACATCCTCCAGTGAGATCATAGTAACCATGTCTCTTTGTAACTTCAAAATGAAATATGAGACAACACCAACAAAACCCCCATCACAACATCCCCACCCTACTAAACATGCGCAGCATTCAGTTAGATCCTTCGCAGTGATAACAAATGCTATGTAACATGTCAAGGTAATTTCCTTTGCTTTTGTGTGTTCAAAGAGACTAACAAGATATAGTGACTTCTTTCTTAATATTCTACAGAGAAAGTCTAAAACTGTAGTTTATCTAATCTCAGTTTCTCTTACGTTTTCTACTGCACACTGTATTACGCATAGACATTAAATAACTATTTAATTATTCTGCCGACAAACGTACAGTATGCAAATTAGTTGTGCCATTATAACCACGCTCTAAATAGTAATTTCTTATCAGCTCTCTTTGTGAACTGAGAAATAAGAGTTATGTTTTTGTAATGGGCTAGTATAATTTCGTTGTATATATATATGTTGCTTATGTTCTCAAGGGGCCTACAGAAATAAACAATCGGAAGGTCGTGGATGTGCCAAACTTCAATTTGCGTAATTATTTTAGGATTTCAAGCTTACGTAACAAGCATCTACTTTTACTTTCCTTAAGCGTCGGTTCTCCATATTCCATCTCTTCTACAGTGCTTTACCGTTCATTCCACACTCCTATTTCGACTGTGGTAAAAGAGGCTGTGTGATAGACCTGTCTGAAAGATTTGAAGACAGGCACTTTCCTATCTGGCCAAGCCTTCATCAATTTCTTCAAATATCATTTGAAGAGGAAGGTGAGAGTAGAGAGGGTGGTGCTACCTTTAAGTGTGTTTATGAAAAGGTGGTCAACAGCGGCAAGACTGGTGAGACTGAATAGATCTACACTAAATATGCTTTTCTAAACGTTGGGGAAAGAACCTGGAAGAGGGCACTTTCCCAAGCCTTGGAAATGGCAGAATAATCCGGGATTTTCGTTTGGGGTTTACTCCGGATTACTCTAAATGGACTGCTCCACCATTGGAGATTCTATTTATTTATTATTTATTTCTCTACTTTCTATTATATATCCTCTGTTACATCCTTTGATGTAGTAATATCTCCCCTTGGTCGGTGTTAACCCCACAAGTTTTTGTACTTTTTACTTTGTTGTTGCTGTTGTTGTGTTGTTGTGTGTGTGTGTGTGTGTGTGTGTGTGTGTGTGTGTGTGTGTGTGTGTGTGTGTGTGTGTTGTAACTCGTCCTTCGACATTGTCCTTCATGTCTTGGGCCCTTGTGCCCAATAAAAGAAATCATTATTAGTATTATTGTTGTTGTTGTTATAACAACTATCTTATAATAAAAAACAGTTTGACTGAATGAGTTGAGCGTGGATTCAGAGAATGAGTAAAGCGTCGAAGAAGACTACGGTAAGGAAGACTTAGCTTGTTATCCTCTTAGTTTCAATGAAATAAAGTTCCAATCAGTCACTGGGTACAATATAGTTGATTATAGTCCGCTTAAAATAAGGCACCTTATATATGCGGCACAAATCAATATTTAGATAGTCACATGTCCTCACTCCAAATGATAGTGTGAGAATAACTTATGACTAATATTTAAAAGACTTCACCATTATATTCGTGTACAATTCTTTTCTACTTCACTTACGTCACTAAAATACTGGACAATTGGTCAAAATGTCGCAAATCATTTGAACCAATGGCCTTAGATATTCAGAACTTCAATTATCAGCAACTTACTGACTCATACGACACTATGTGAAAAGCGAATGTAAGAATATGTGTATCAGATCTGGAAAACAATTTAAAGACAAATCCCAAATGGTATAACCGTACACGAGAAATTGAAGAATAGGGTGCCATTCTAGATTTGAGTGCCTGAAGTAAATTAAAAGCTTTTCATCTAACTCAGGATAAGTGCACGAAAATAATCGAAAATTATTATTCAAGGGAAATCACTCTCCAAAACGTTTAGAGTAACTTCCCCTGACACAGGAACAATAACGTTATATAAATATTGGGTTGTCCAGGAAGTTCATGCCAATTTATAGTAGCTTACATTTCGACTTATTTTAGAACATGGCTGAGTCCAAAAAGTAGAATTTAACTACACCTCCATTTAGAGCACAGTTTAAGCTATCTTTTCGTGGAAGAATGTTTATGTTCCTATAACCTGTGTTAATTATGTAATCCTTTAAAATGGAAGATAAGAAAGCTTATTTTCGGCACTTGATGCTTTTCTTTTTCCGTAAAGGGAAAACTGCCTCACAAGCAACCAAAGAAATATGCGCAGTTTACGGTGGTGTTTCTTTATCCGAAAGAACTGTACGGAAGTGGTTCGTAAGGTTCCGAGCTGGAGATTGTAGCCTTATTGATAAAGAGCGATCAGGCAGACCATCCACTACAGATGATGACCAAATCAAGTCATTCTTTGAGAATAACCCACATTGCACAACCCGAGAATTGGCAGAGAGCCCCAACCTATCAAAATCCGTCGTTCATGAGCACCTGGTAAAGCTTGGGTACACAAATCGCTACGATGTTTGGGTAACACGTGAGTTGAGTGAGAAGAACCTTTTGGATTGCGCCTTTTTTCAAGCAAATTGTGACAGGTGATGAGAAATGGATTATCTACCGAAATGTTCAGAGAAAGCGATCCTGGAGTAAGCGACATGAGCCATCCTTAGCCACCCCAAAAGCAGGTTTTCACCCAAAAAAGTCTTGCTTTGTGTCTGGTGGGATTGGAAAGGAATTCTGTACTATGAGCTTCTCCCAAGTAACCAGACAATTAATTCTGAGAAATACTGCACACAACTGAACGAATTAAAAGCAGCAATTCAAGAGAAACGTCCAGAATTGGCCAACAGGAAGGGTGTTGTTTTCCAACATGAAAATCTAAGACCACACGTTTCTTTGGGAACCAGACAAAAATTGCTGCAGCTGGGTTGGGATGTCACCCTACCCTCCATATTCACCAGATATTGCTCCTTCGGATTTCCACTTATTCAGGTCTCTGCAGAATAGTCTTAATGGTAAAAATTTCAATTCCTTGGATGACGTAAAAAGATACCTTGATGAATTTTTGCCATGAAACCACCTTAATTCTGGGAAGAGGGTATTTTCAAGTTAAAGCAAAGTTGGAGACGCATTGTGCAACAAAATGGTTCATATTTGGTTGATTAAAAATGTAATGGCAAGTATTTATTGACCTTTTTCTTTCTTTTAAAAATCGGCTCGAACTCTTTGCAAGTGTAAAGATAGACAAAAGTCAGCATTGCATGGAACTACAAGAATTCTTCACATGGTACTTGAGGCATGACCAGTAAACAAGAATCACCTTAGTCTGCTGGCTATGGGCAGCTGACACTTTCCATCCTACCCAGCAAAATAAGCCGTGAGTTTTCATATAATAATAATAATAATGATAATAATAATAATAATAATAATAATAATAATAATAATAATAATAATAATAATAATTTTTTTCATATAATAATAATAATAATGATAATAATAATAATAATAATAATAATAATAATAATAATAATAATAATAATAATAATAATAAATTAGCAAAATGTGGAATCTGAAGACGAAAACAATACCTATTGTCATAGGTGCCCTGGGAATGACAGCGAAACGGGCTGATTACTACCTAGCTCAGATACCAGGAAACCCCAAAATGGCTGAAGTCCAAAAGATAGTGCTCATGGGAACTGCCCATATCCTACGTAAAATACTGTCTATGTGATCTCAAATTTTAAAGCAAACATAATTTTCTTATGGTTTCTTAAACATTCACTTGAACAAAACTGTACAAATCCAAATATATGGTACCCTAGGCATAACACCTACATGAACTTCTAACTTGTTGTCTCTTGAGGTCTCTGGGTGAGACTTGGATCCAACTTGTACAAATGCAAAACAAAAGTCAAACATAAAATAATAATAATAATAATAATAGAGATAACTCGAATGTGGAATCTAAAAACAGAAACAATTCCTATCATAGTAGGTGCCTTAGGTATAATAAAAAAATATTCAGACAAATACATAACAAAAACACCAGGACTTACAAATATATATAACATACAGAAAATTGCACTACTGGGTACTGCACACATTCTACGCAAAACACTTTCAATACAGTAAAGATAAGAGCACCACAGCAAACCACAGCACATACCCAAGGCGCACAGAGCTGCGCTCGGTAGTGAAGTGAAAGCACGTTATAAAAATAAAACTACTGAATAATAATAATAATTTTACCAAGAGCGCAGAAATTTTGGGGGAGGGGATGAGTCCATTACATCGACCCTAGTATTTCACAGGTGCTTAATTTATCGACCCCGAAAGGATGAAAGGCAAAGTCGACTTGGCGAAATTTGAACTTAGAATGTGTACGCGTCCAGTATCACTCATTTACCTTCCGGATCCAGGAAGAGTGTCCATATCGCGAGATCCAGGTTCTTCTGAAAAAATAAGGCGACACCGCCTCCTGCCCTGGGACGACTTGGAGATGCGTAAACCTCGTAGTCTCCGAAAATGGGTTCAAAGTCTCGTGGCTTAGGAATTCTGGTCTCACTAACAGCCAACTCATCGACGTTCTGTGCCTTGAGATGGTTGAGCAGGTGGCCATACTTCCAAGGCGATCCCAGGCCTTGTGCATTCGTGCTTCCTGTTCTGAGCAAAGCCACGTCATTGAATAAGAATAAAAGTGAAAAGAGAAACTTGGTTTTGTGTGGAGGGGCAGTGTGTCCATTCCTCCAATTTGATTGAGGTCTTTCCACCAACACGTAACCAAGTCTTCACTTGGTGATATTCCCTCAAAAATCATCCACATTTTTTTATGACTGGTTTGGATGAGGAGTTCTATTCCCTTTCTCGACCAGTCCTCTTTTTTTATGTCTGATAGACTTCGAGGATTTGGGGATTTTCCTCGATGTCTGTCGTAACCGGAGTAATTAGCCAAGCAACGGTTATTTCTGGCGACAGCTGTTGGATATGAATTCTTGCCACAATAATAAGGAACCAACAAGAGCTTCTCGCTTTTCAAGGATTTTAGCGAGTGAGTTTTCGCTTCCTCCTCTCTTTGAAATCTCACTTCTACCACTCCATAACCCCTTCCTTTTTGTATATATATTCTTTTAGATTCCAAATGGAACCTAGCGCCTTTTGAATTTGAGCCTTGGTGGCTCTTTCTGCTCGTCTTGACTTCAACCCATTTATACGGTACGTCATTGTGTGACATACTGCACTTTGGACAGTGTCGACTGGGGAGTCGAGTTTGACAGTTAGTTCATTTCGTTCGACTGTCTGGCCTTGTTAATTTCTTCCTCTTTGAAGCGAGGGCTTGATGGAACCGCTGTGCTGGCTTCTTTGTCATCTCTTTCGTCGTGATTGTTGTTGTTGTTGTTGTTGTTGTTGTTACTGCTGCAGCTGCTGCTGTGGCTGCTGTTGTAGTTGTTGCTGCTGTTACTGGTGTAGTTGCTTTTCTAAGTCGAACAAAGTCTTCGATCGTCTGTGAAATCACATACAAAAGACTTTGGAGTCTTTACATTTTGCTTATCGTCAGTGTTGCTCTTTGTCTCTACCCCTTTTATTCGTTTCTTATACTTAAAAAAGAGTGTTATTATTGTTGCTGGAGTTGTTGTTGACAGAATGACTTTTCAAGATGTATTTCTTAAAATAGTCTGCTTTGTCAACAATTTCAACTTCATTCCTGTTAACAACGGACTTCTCATGGTTTTCTCAAACGGGCCGACATAGCGCATCGCATTCGTACCCTCTCTCATTAGGATCTAGTGACGTTTCTCACTCATCCTCTATCACATACGAGCGTCATCGCATCCAGAGAGGTTTTCTCCGTAAATAAAAAGAAAACCCAAAAAATTTGCAATGCAAACAAGATTAAATCGAGATATCTTCAAAGACTGGAGGCAAAACACGAAAAGAAACTCTCTAGTCGACAACAATTAACTTGTCCATAATGATACAAATTCGAGAAGTGTACACAAAATCTACTGGTGATTTTGCTTATAAAATCCACCGAGCGAGGTCGAGCGTAGCTTGCCAAGCTGGTGGCCATAAATGATGATGATGATGATTTTATTAGCCACGGGGGCATAGATGAGGGCGATAGTCTACAATTTGCGTGGAGGTTTTACCTAAAAGATGAGGAGAAAAAAATGTAAAAGATGGTGAAATGAGATAAAAGTACACATCGTAGACAAAGTATGTGGTAACATGAATGATGCAATCCTCCTGATACAAGAGAAACTCCAACTCGGACAGATCAAGTAGTTCCATAGATCCAAGATTACTTGGATTAGTAAAGGCACAAGCCCTCGCCCATCAATTGTTCTCCAATCTTCAGGCGGATCCTTAGAGTAGGACCATTCACCTTAATCATTTTTGCCATATTCACCAGTCTCTTCACATACTGGGAGATAGCACTTCCCTCTCCACTCTCACTTTCCTTTCCAAAGAGAACTTTAAAAAGGTGATGAGGGATAACCGAAGGGGAAGGTGTCTTTCTTCAATCCTTTCAGTCTCGTCCACCTCACAACCTTTTTTGCCGTAGCCATTCTACAGAGGAACACCACCTTCTTTACTTTGTTAAAGGTGGGCGGTGGGACGATCCTCCCGATGGATTAGACCGATAGTCGGTTTCGTCCCACACGCGATAACAACAATTTGACAGACATGCATACATCAAAACACAGATTAAATTTCATAAAGAACACATTCAAGATATGGTTTTGACCAAGCCTGCTCTGTCACAGACGACCATACCCAAACAAAAGCATTAAGAATAAGTTTAAAGCCAAAGTTTGCATGCTAATATATTTTATTTAAGAACGTTATTGTGTGTGTGTGTGTGTGTGTGTGTGTGTGTGTGTGTGTGTGTGTGTGTGTGTGTGTGTGTGTGTGTGTGTGTGTGTGTGTGTGTGTGTGTGTGTGTGTGTGTGTTTTATATACACACCCATATATTATGTATGCGCATGTGTGAGTGTATGTATTGAAATATTATTATGAGTCGAAATAATAATCGTAATAGAGGGGTTCAGGTGTCGGAGAAAACGGCTCACTCATTTTCGGAAGTTGATCCAGCATTACTGCAAAAAAACAAAAGTAAATATTTATATCACTGGAGTGTTAACAGTGCACAGATTAGACTGTACTACAGAATAATCTTTAGATCTTAGCTAACATTCTATACGTAGATGGATGCAAACTGCTTGTCTTTATATTCAGTGTTTTCATAGACAGAAAAAGAATAACTAGCCAGGCTGTACTGAACCCTGAGGTAGGATTTTATCAGTGACTAATGTTCCCCTAAAATGCACGCGGTGACGCTACTTATGAAGCCACTATAACTGATGATGTGTCCTTAGCAGGTGTTTCAGTTAACATAGGTGCGTTATTATGATGTCTTATTTCAGAGTTACCTTGTAATACAGAATATATTTATAGGTCTTATTCAACAGTGCTTATACCAGTCACTTGTCCTTTATGGATGTAACAACCTCTATTTGTATCTATAATAATAATGATAGTTTCCCAACCCAAATAGATCGGGTGCTAGAGCATAACATACCTGACCTAGTAGTGGTGGACAAGGTGCACCACATATGCTATATAGCTGACGTTGCATGCCCCTTTGACCCACAAATAGTCAAGAAGGAAAACAAAAAGATTGATAGATATAACCCTCTTAAGTACGGAATTGCCCGGCTATGGAAAAGGAAGGGTGTGAAGATAGTGCCAATTATTGTTGGGTTCTTGGGAACAGTATCAGAAGACATCAAGACGAATGTAAAGGAAATTGGAATAGAGTGCCCAGTAGAACTGTTACAAAACTTTTCCTCCATGTCTCAGAGAAATCCAGAAGTTTGTGCTGACAAGAACTGCCCGCATCCTTAGAAAAACCCTATCCCTTTAAATTTCTGTGTTATATTACATGAAGATATTTCGCTACCGCCCCTGTCACTTCCCCTCCCCAAGCTTTCAGTCAGACTGTAACATCTCTTATCCTTCACTCGCCCTAGGACGCTGAGTGTGTCTCGGCAAGTGATTGTAACAAACATGCAGATTAAAAGTAAAAAGAAATTAATAATAATATTAATAATGGTAATAAATAGACAACACATCAGAAAGTGGTAAGTGCAGAATCTGTGGACAAAACGGTGAAACCATATGGCATATTACCAGCCAATGTAGGCCACTAGCCCAGAAGGAATATAAGAGACGCCACGACAATATAGCAAGGCTTGTCCATTGCACACTTTGCAACAAGTATGGACTTGACAGAGCAAAAAATTGGTATGACCACAAACCTGAAGGCATTGTCGAAAATAGTAATGCAAAGATCCTGTGGGATTTTATGATTCAGTGCGACCATGAGATTGAGAATAGAAAGCCGGACATAGTCTTAATTGAGGAAGAAAACAAACTATGCTGGATAATAGACATAGCATGCCTAGCCGACAACAAGGTATGCGATAAGGAAGAAAGAAAAGTCGAGAAATATGACAGGGTAGCTTGAGAAGTTATGCAGTTGTGGTCGATGAAAAAGGTAGTAGTAGTAGTAGTGCCAATAATTGTCGAAGCCCTGGAACAGTGAGCAAAAATCTCGAGAATTACGTGGAACAAATAGGGGCTGCAATAAGGGTGGAGCACTTGCAGAAAACAACACTGCCTGGGACCGCTCGAATACTGAGGAAGGTGCTCGGAAAATAAGAGGTGTTACCTTAGTTCACTGGTAGTGAACAACTGACACGATAGTACATCTCCAGTGTTAGAAGCTGTGCAAAGGCAACAACAACAACAGCAACAACAACAACAATAATAATAATAATAAGGTCACAGAAAACGAGAAAGCAGCCATACTCTGGGATATGCCAATACACACAGACAGAGAAATTAAGGTTAATAGGTCAGATATAGTTGTCAAAGATCATGAAGAAAAAAATGCTTTCTAATTGATTTATCAATACCAGCAGATAACAACGTTTCTCTAAAAGAAATGGAAAAACTTTCAAAATGCAAAGACCTGGAAATAGAGGTAACTCGAATGTGGAATCTAAAAGCAGAAACAATTCCTATCATAGAAGGCGCATTAGGTATGATAGAAAAATATTCAGACAAATACATAACAAAAACACCAGGACTTACAAATATATATAACATACAGAAAATTGCACTACTGGGTACTGCACACATTCTACGCAAAACACTTTCAATACAGTAAACATAAGAGCACCACAGCAAACCACAGCACATACCCAAGGCGCACAGAGCTGCGCTCGGTAGTGAAGTGAAAGCACGTTATACAAATAAAACTACTGAACAATAATAATAATAATAATAATAATAATAATCTTTTGAGTGAGTGCAGTAAGCTGGCACATAAAGAGTATAACGCAGGCAGGACTGTACAGGCAAAAGATTACACTGGGATGTTAGCCGAGGATGTAGCTTCGGAATAACAGAAAAGTGGTATGAAGACGAACCAGAGACAACAGGATTTGATGGAAGAAGTGAAATAGATACGTACGCTCAACTTTCCAGAATCGGTTACCAGCCAAACCGTATGTCTTTTCCGCATTGTGTGTGACACCACAGCTCGTGAATAATTGTGAGTATTCCATTGCTGTATAGTTCCCTTGAATACGCTTCTGGTTACATTCAGCTTCGGTTTTAATGTTGCTGAACTCAGAAATATGAATACACGTCATTATAGTTGCACCGTTGATAACAACATGTTTGCTGTCTGTAAATAAAAGAAAAATAAATATTGATTCTCTTTTCAACACAAGGCACAAGGTCCGGATTTTGGCGGGAGAGGGCCAGTCGATTAGATCGACCCCAGTACACAACTGGTACTTAATTTATCGACCCCGAAAGGATGAATGGTAAAGTCGACCTCGGCAGAATTTGAACTCAGAACGTAAAGACAGACGAAATACCACTAAGCATTTCGTGCGGCGTGCTAACATTTCTGCCGGCTCGCCGCCTTAAAAGAAAATTATCAGGTCACCCCATAAGTT
This sequence comes from Octopus bimaculoides, assembly GCF_046866305.1. NCBI lineage: Eukaryota > Metazoa > Mollusca > Cephalopoda > Octopoda > Octopodidae > Octopus > Octopus bimaculoides. The sequence continues at coordinate 11,285,457 of NC_142930.1, read as the reverse complement.
CCGAATTTTTAATAAAAAAACAAGTGATTAAATATTATATTTAATTGAAATTTAATCATCAATGTATTTTCCTTGATTATCTATGACTTCCTTCCATCTATTTACAAGCTTTTTAATCCCTTCAATGTAAAACTCTTTTGGTTTCAAAGCGAAGAGCTCTGAAATGTCAGTTTCGACCTCCTCCTGGCTTGCGAAAGTTATGTCCCCCAAATGATTCTGTAAACTACGAAACAAATGGTAGTCTGAAGGAGCAAGGTCGAGAGAATAAGGCGGATGAGGATTTTTTTCCCAACCAAGTTCTTCGATCTTCTGTGATGTGATCTTTGCTGGGTGGGGTCATGCATTGTCCTGATGAAACATTACTTCTTTTCGATTCACTAAAGCGGGTCTATTTTTCATCAAAGATTGGCTAAAACGCTCTAATCGCTGACAGTAGACTTGAGCGTTGATTGTTGCATTAGGCGATAACAATTCAAAGTGAATTACTCCTGTGCAATCCCAACCAGATAGAGAGAAGAACCTTTTCCCCATGAAGTTCCCTTCTCGGTTGTGGTTGAGCTTTTTCCCTTTTACCAAGCCACTGTTTACGACGTTTAACGTTTCGATAGAAGATCCATTTTTCGTCACCAGTCACAAGTCTACCCAAAAAGGGTGAAATGAGTTCGCGAGAATGGAGAGAAGAGCATATGTCAACTCGGGATTTGCGGTTGCTTTCGGACAATTTATGAGGCACCCATTTTTCAAGTTTAGGAACCTTTTCCAAGTCGTTGAAGATAACGATGAACAGTTGTATGGTTTGAACTAAGCTTTATTGCCAATTCTTCAACTGATAATGCGAATTTTCTTCAAGTAATGCCTCAAGGAGCTTATCATCAAACTCAACTGGACGTCCTGTTCGATCCTCGTCTTCAAGGCTGAAATCTCCACTTCTGAATTTTGCAAACCATTTTCTGCAAGTTCTTTCATTCAAGCATTCTTTCCCATAAACTGAGTGTATGTTTCGAGTCGCTTTGGCTGCAGAGTTTTCTTTTTTGTACTCATAAAGCATTATGTGCCTTAAATGCTCTTTGAATACTTCCATGTTAGAAGGGGTTTTAATCAAAGAAATTTTAATTTTATTATTTTGTAAAATAATATTTAATTAGTTTAAATGTACACAAATGCATAAAAATAATTTTTAGTTCCATTAGACATTCTAAAATACTATAAAATTTGATTCAATTTTCAAAAAGGTAAAATCGGACAGAACTTATGGGATGACCTGACAGATATTGTCATTTGATACGGGCATCAGTTCTATCGGTCAATTTATTTTACATACTCTATTTATGTCTGTGATGTGTTTGTACATGTGCGTTTGTGTGCTTATTATTATTATCATTATCATTATTATTATTATTATTATTATTATTATTATTATTATTATTATTATTATTATTATTATTATTATTATCATCAATCCTTCGTAACAAAGTGTAGGTAAAAATGCATCGGATTTTTAGTCATTTGTCAAGTCACCACAAGGACCCCCACAGATAATACTTTCCTTAAGATGTACGATGATGATTATTATATGAAATCTCAGCTTATTTTTCTAGGTATGATTAGAAAGTGTCAGCTGTTCACAGCCCGCAGACTAAGGTGACGCTTGTTTACTGGTCATGCTTCAAGAACCCTGCGAAGAATTCTTGCAGTTCCAAGCAATGCAGATTTTTGTAAGTGTTCTACCTTTACACTTGCACCGATCTTTTTCAGCCGTGTTGGTAGTTGAGTGCTGATACTTCCAAATGCACCAATTATTACTGGTATCACGTCTGCTCTCTTCATTGACCACAACCTTCGTATTTCCCACTTTAAATCGTCATTATTGTTTTTTTTTTCTTCTTTCACATTGATCCTATTGTCACCGGGGTATCCTATGTCGATAATCATACATGTTCTTTCTTTTTTATTCACCACAACGATGTCCGGTTTCCTATGTCTGGACAGGTGATTGCAATAGATTATTACGTCCAACAAGATTTTGCAGTTCTCATTTTCGGTGACTCCTTCTGGGGTTTGCTCATACCACGTCTTTGCTCTTTGTAGGCCGTTATTTCCACAGAGCTCCTAATGGATCATTCTTGCCACATTGTCATGGGGTCGTTTGTATTTGCGTTGTGCCAATCTCGGGCATTCGTTAACGATGTGCCATACCGTTTCATCCCTCTCACTACACACTTTGCATTTGTCGCTATCGGTAGTGTTGTCAGTTCTGCACTTCATATAATTGGTCCTTAAGGTTTATTCCTGAGCTGCGTGTATGAGTGCTTCTGTCCTTATCTTCAGGTCACTCCTTCTCATTCATAGCCACTGGTCTTCTGTATCTGTCTTGGCGTTCACATCTGCAAACTGAGCGTACATTTTTTTCCTTCCATGCTTTTTCGTTTCTTGTTTATTTCTTGTTTAATTAGTTTTAGTTACACAATTTTCAGTTTTGATGACGCCCGCCTTCTTCGTGTGTTTCAACAGTGGCTCCACGACATTTTTATATACCACTTTTGGCTGTTTTCTTCTGCTTCGATACAGTCCTGGAAACTGATTAAACCACTCCCATCCTTTCTTCTTTAAACCAGAAGACACTAACCAATGATGGGTAAGGGCTTTTTCAACATCGGCATTATTAGCTCTCTTTTGGGCATTTGCAATTGAGAGGTTTCAATTGACATTTATCAGTAAGAATATCTAAGGTAGTAGTTTTAGCACAGGTTTTCATACGCTTAGATTTTTCTGTGCTTGTTTCCAGTATGTCTAATTCTGAGATTTGTTATATTTGGAATTCACTTAGATGTTCCTTTGCCTGTTTTGTTACTGAGTATAGATGCTTTCTTTTATGCTTTAAGACAAGTTTTAACATCCAGTCATCAGAGTTTTTCAGGTAGGTATTTAGGCCAATTGTGGCAATCTTCATTGTTAATTCCAGTTGTAAATGTCCATGGCCACCCTTTATTATTATTATTATTATTATTATTATTATTATTATTATTATTATTATTATTATTATTATTATTATTATTATTATTATTATTATTTTATGTTTGACTTTTGTTTTGCATTTGTACAAGTTGGATCCAAGTCTCACCCAGAGACCTCAAGAGACAACAAGTTAGAAGTTCATGTAGGTACCATATATTTGGATTTGTACATAGTGTTGTTCTAGAGAATGTTTAAGAAACCATAAGAAAATTATGCGTTTGTTTTAAAATTTGAGATCACATAGACAGTATTTTACGTAGGATATGGGCAGTTCCCATGAGCACTATCTTTTGAACTTCAGCCATTTTGGGGTTTCCTGATATCTGAACTAGGTAGTAATCAGCCCGTTTCGCTGTCATTCCCAGGGCACCTATGACAATAGGTATTGTTTTGGTCTTCAGGTTCCACATTTTGCTAATTTCTATTTCAAGATCTTTATATTTGCTCAGTTTTTGGTAGGTCTTGACAGATACGTTTATATCTATTGGGATCATCATCATCATCATCATCATCTTTATTATTTTTTAAAAAAACGTCTGATTTAACCCCAAGCAACTTAAAGTTTCGTGGAGTCGGCGCAAGAACCTGATTCGTCAGACACTTGTGCTGACCCTATGAAATTACTGATCCTATGAAACTGTTGATCCTATGAAAGTTTATATATATATATATATATATATATATATATATATATATATATATATATATATATATATATATATATATATATATATATATATATATACATTCACCACTACTTCAAAACTGCGCTTACAATTCTCTGTGTTTGTCTTGTTTTTATATCTTATGCTCTTATGAATACAATAACAATGTCAATTGCTACTTACCGATTAGTTGGTAGTACTCCTTGTACGGACATTCACTAGGTGTCAAAGTGATACCGGAAGCAGAAGTGATATCATATAAATGACATTGTTTTATGAGATCATCGAAGTTAAATGATTTGCATTTAGTATTATTGATACATTTGTGTGCACATTCTTCCACATGTTCATAATTGTGCTCTTCCAGAAAAGTTCCATTTATATAAGCCACCGACACACGGACAAACATGTGCATTACTAGAAAGAAAAAGTTCAGATATATAGATCAATACGTGTGTGTGTGTGTGTGTGTGTGTGTGTGTGTGTGTGTGTGTGTGTGTGTGTGTGTGTGTGTGTGTGTGTGTGTGTGTGTGTGAGAATGTGTGTGTGTAAATATATAAACATTTAGAATAATAATATAGATTTAATCAAGAATTTGGTAGGGTAAAAACCAAAACCAAAATCAAGAGATTTGGTGAATAAAATTTGATAAATAATATCTCTCTTCTACTACCCCACATTAATGTATATCTTATTTTAACTATAAATGTTTATCTTGTTCTAATTTAATTATTAATGTTCCCTATGGTTTTAAACTTAGTACTTTAGTGTTTCGTTGTATTATTCTAAATATACTGTAGAATAGATATATTTCTTTAATACCTTGACCTTAATTCCCTTACCTTAAATTTTCTCTAACCACTCCTTAGGGTATTGTCCTTCCATTTTCTTTTTCTTTTTTCCTCATGCTTGATTTACCTCTAACCTACTGCCCATCACTACTTAATCTACCTTTTTCTAAATTTGAAATTACTACTACCCCTCCAATTAGATTATATAGAAATTAAATTCTTGTTTGATTCACTAGACTGTTGAACAGCAGCATAGTCAAGATGGTATGTTTTCTTCTATTACTCTTGTTTTTTGCATACATCTACAAAATGACTTTCTAAAATGAAATTCCATTATGCAGCTGAGGAGTACATATTCATTGTACATTTTATGTAGTGTTCTCACTACATGAATAAAGGAGGTTTGTACGAAACGTACGTACTGCTATAACCTATTGAATTTTTGTTGCTTTTCTTCAAATATATATGCATTTATATATATTTATATATATATATATCAATGTTTGGCGATTCGTACGTGCATATATAGCCATGGAATTAGACCATGGAATGAGCGTATGTATCAATATATATGCATGAACCCCCTGCGTTACGGTTATCTCAGATTAAGAGATTTCGAGCTTATGGAAATTGTAAAGTACGATCATTAAGTTTTGGATACCTTATGCAATTTCGCTCTTACGAAACTCGGATTGTGTAATTTTTAATTGTGAACAATTTAAAACTACAATTTCCTCTCAATAGGCTTTTGTGTTGTAATTAAGATCAAAAATATAGTTAACAATTTGAAAAATTATCATCACATTACATACATACATGCACACATGTTATATAGTGAACATAATGTGAGTATATATATATATATATATATATATATATATATATATATATATATATATATATATATATATATATATATATATATGAATGTATATGTATGCATGCATACATGTATGTATATACGTTGTATGTATGTATGTATGTATGTATGTATGTATGTATGCATGCCTGTATGTATGCGTGGGTTTCTATCATCAACACCAACACAACTATTAACAGTAACATTAAGATACTGTATGAAGAAGGTAAGCAAATCTGTTTCAAATAAAAATATATAATGTGGTAACCCAGTGTATTTTAAAAGTTGAATGAAATGTCTTAGATCTTAAGTCTATGAGGATTGGCTTGAGGCTAAACAGCCACAACATTGCAGTTAGCAGGAACAATATGGCTAGCACACAACCAACAATAATCGCCCACCATCTCTAACATGTAAACCAGTGCAACCCACATTACCACCATTATCAACCAACCAACTTTCAAATCCAACAGGCTGCAACAGATATCAGCATGTACGCCAACACATACATGTACATGACCGTGTGTGTGTGTATGAGTGTGTACGTATGAGTTTTCGTGTGTGTGTGTGTGTGTGTGTATTGTGTGTGTGTGTGTGTCTGTGTGTGTGTGTGTGTGTGTGTGTGTGTGTGTGTGTGTGTGTGTGTGTGTGTGTGTGTGTGTGTGTGTGTGTTTTAAATCAAAAGCGCAAGGAGCGAATTGCCTGTAAAATTTGGTGACCCTTCACCTAACTGCATCTATATAATACTTTCTCTTTTTCAGTCCTTCAACTTTTCATCTCATTTGCATTATTGCATCCATAGGACAAGACAATTTTCCACTCTCTGAATTTTCCACTCTCTGAATTTTCCGTTCTCACAATTTTCCGCTCTCACAATTTTCCGCTCTCACAATTTTCCGCTCTCACAATTTTCCGCTTTTCTTTCCTGGGCCAATTGTTTTTACTGCATATTTGTTGTGGATAATTAATCGCCGGTGCTGTTAGATTTACCTTCATTTTAAGATGTCAGCAAAGAAGCTATCAAGAAGGTAATAGTGCGAAAAGGAACTGTAAAGGGATTATACTGGATATTAAACTTGATATTTTAAAAAGTCTTGATAAGGGAGAACTAAGTTATAGAGCCAAAACATTAAATCTCGCAACGTCTACAGTGGGAACGATGCGTGACAAGAGAGAAAATTATGTTAAATGCTCAAAAAACTACTCAGTTAATTGCCCAGACTCTATTTTTCCATACCTCCAATGTAATGCCTAAAATAAAACGTCTATCTGGTGTATAGATCAAAGATCAGAATCGGAGTAACGTGTCGATAAACACGATAGTAATTTTAAAAAGCGCCAAAACTTTATATGACGATTTTCAAAAAAGAAATGAATTTGAAATTTCTTATGAAGAACTCTTTTGGGCTGGCAAAGCGTGTTAGAAAGGTGCAAGAAGTGCATGAATTTGCACGACATAAAAATGACTGGTGAAACTGAGAGTGCTAATACAGAGGTTGCTACTAGTTATCCTGAGCAGCTGAGAAATTGGTTGTTGAAGGGCTACACACCAGAGAAAATATACAATACTGATGAAACTACACTTTTCTGGAAGCGCATATCTACTAGAACTTCTATTTCTCGAGAAAAAAAATCAACACAAGCATTTAAAGCTTCTAAAAATCGTCTGACATTTCTTCTGGGAGGAAATGCCGCTAGTGACGTGAAATTAAAAGCCTTACTCGTGTATCATCTCGAAAATCCAAGGGCTTCCAAGGCTTGCACAAAATTTAATCTACTTCTGATTTGGAGTATGAACAAAAGTTAGAAAATCGTATAAAAATCCATACCACATGTTACTGGATCTAAAAAATGCAAGTCATGCGTAACTAAATGATCGCATATCCCTTTTAAATCTTAGAATTCCACCGCACTGTGAATTCCAGATGAGAAATTTTCAGCAAATGCAAACATATAACCAAATTTCTTTTGACGAATTGGAGAACACTCGACCCCGTCTTGGGATTGAGCAGCTGTATCACAGACTTTGAACCCCTTCTATTGATTATACACCAACTAACTTTATTGCTTCTCGGACAAAGAAGACATAACTTTAATTCGCTTCTTTTTTCTTTTCTTCTTTTGTTTTTTTCACCCTTCCAATTTTTGGACCATCATTCCCTCGTTTTTTTCCTTTCGATTTCTCTTGTTCAGTCGTCCTGATTTGTAACTTATATAGATCATAGCTCAGAGCCCATAGATTGCTTTGAAACACTAGGCGCTATTAAAACCTGCCTATACAACATCTCCAGTGCATGAAATTAAGTGAAGCATATAATTATATTTTATATGTATTAAACAGTGTTTATCTTACACAGGATGGAGTCTTTTTTGTTGATCTTACCTTAACAGAAAAGTAAACTATATGCATGCGTGTGTGTCCATGTGTATGTATATATAAAGTATGTACGTATATATATATATAATATATATACGAATGCATATATGTGTATTCGTGTATGCATGTGTACGTATAATATATATAAATGTACGTGAATGTAGGGTGCGTGTGCAAGTACGTGCTTTTTGAATGTGAAAACAATGTTTCTCCGCTACGCGAAGTGCTGTAAGTATAATAATTCCGTTTGACGAATTCAGTAGGTGGATAAGATATTGTTTAAACCTCGCCACCCGAAATCCAAGTCATATTTGTTTTTTTTCATTTGATGTTTTCCATGAGCATTATTATCAAAAGATATGTTTTACATCCTCTTGTTTAACATACTATTGTTTTAAATATTAAAATGGGAAAAAAGGAAAACACCAGAGATTCATATGGTGAAAACTTACCTGGTTTTAAGAAAGCTGGTTCGCTGATAGGTGAGACTAAATGATAAAAGAAAATACAAATGATTCTTATATTACATTAAAATATATTTATACGAAAATATGCAAAATCCTGGCTTTGGAACTTCAGTATGATTTTCTATTAACAAGATCTTCGATAAATTTAACATTTTAGGTGACCTCTGGAAAAGCACGTTTAATACCTTTACTCAAGCTCATGTAACAACCAACACAACTTGAAGGTATCATTTTACATCTAAATGAACTAAATCATATAATGTATTCGCTAGATAGTATGAAACTGTTGACGATAAAGATAAAAACATCAACATATAGACTGCCATTTCATGGCCTCTAACGACTAAACTATTATCACTTAATATTATTAAAATTATATACTATTTTTTACGTAAACCTTACAGTACCTGATAGTGCTGGTATTTGAAACTCTTAGAAAAACCAAGTTAACATCTACTCTGCAGTCTAAGTCACAACCACCTCACCTTAGTTTGTAAGAGTGTTACCAATCAGTTGTAAAATTAATGTGCATTCTATGGCATTAAGTTGATGATAAATTAGGTTGAGGTTTGCTACCTTAATATACAAAATTACTTCAACAACGGGTTTGAATCATTAGTATATCACTTCCAATTGAACTATTTCATTTCTTTGAAAAGGATATACTTTATAAGAACACATTATAGTTGTATTGTGCAGGAAGTTATGAAACTGAAGAACTTTCCTGAACATTTTAATTTGCATTGTTAATAATTCATGATCTGGAGCACGTGAAAGTATTGCATACCAGAACAGCTGTTAATTTGAAATGACATGTTATAAAACGACTGGTAATATAGACCTTTAACTTTCATAAAATAAGATAAAATGATAATGGTTTCAGCGTCTCTGAAAAAAGAACAAAAATTCATTAGGTACTATGAAAGGGCACGAAACAGATTTTCGTGAGTACCAGTGGTATCATAAATAGTATAAGGAATTTCTAAATGCATTCATATTGCTGCTATACTCACTTTTTGCTCTTCGAATCTTTCGCCAGTAAATATATAGTAAATAGAGGAAGGGAGAATATATTTCATAGTGACTTGATCTCTGCACAGTTGAGGAAAGCGCTTTTATTGATTTACAAAAGAAAATAATGTATCATGGGAAAAGAAAACTGTCAGAAAATTATTATTGTTAACCTTATTGAGGCCTAGCAGTTGTAGTGTCATATATGAACGTTTGATGTAATGATAGGTACAACTTAAGGTGAATGATCGACTGTTGGACTCATGTTAATAGTGTCACCTAGCCATAAATTTAAACAGTCTGGTTGAGCTAGCTATTAAAAGTTTACATTTTTACGCTAAACATATTCGTGAGCATACATCTTAACCCATTTTAACCCAGGTTAACACTGTCGAAATTTTGAAGATAGTTATATAAATAGGGATAACAAACATACGAAAGCATCCAGTTAGCCTTTATTGCAGTAAATAAACTAAATACAACTGTCCTTAAATGAGGAGTGTGGGTTAATATGCATTAAAGATAGATTGGTTAGAATATTATACATCAGTTATAGCACTCGTAATTTTTTGCGTCTGACTAAAAGAACGTTAATACAAAGGTAAAAGTAACTTCTTAAGCATAACATGCAAATTATTCATACTTGCTTTCAAAAAGTATTTTGGATTGAAAATAGCCTCAATTGATGATGTAATTTGCCAAGAACTTTAATCTTTATCTACTAGCTACACATTGATATTTTTAAAAAGATCAATATCACAAAGCATTTGTTTGGAAATAGAATGTTAAGTTTAAGTACATTGAACTGGGTTCAAACACAAGTTTAAACTAAGACTAAATATTTCTCTTGGAAGTAACTAATCTATAATTTGTCTATGATTTGTATTTGTCTAGCGTATAAGTAAATTTATGAAATTTAAAGTCAATTATAATAAGTTTAATGATATTGTGCATAATAGGATACTCAACAATCTCTTTATCTTTATTACATTGAACAAGGAAAGAAGAAACGTTTATCTCTGTTGAAGTTAATTTCTT